>NW_022195242.1:0-99228 GCF_008641045.1 Pistacia vera
AAAAAAGAGAAGAGACACACACAGTCACGCAGAGGAGAAAAAATTGGTGGAGACTCTGAGATAAGAGAGATAGGGAGAGGAAAACCTCATTTGGATTTTTAATTTTATTTGTATTCTCAGTCGTTAAGTTTAGCAAACGTTTAATCAACGTGAGGGGTGTTCAATAATTGACTACGACATTGACATTTTGACATGATAGCTCGAATCATAACCTTCTCGAAACACTTCAATAATTCAATAGTAGTACTATATTTGTTGATACAGAAATTTACATCAACTCGAATGATCAAATCAACCTTGGTGGGATCGTAATTGGTGTATGCGTAATTACGGATAATCAACAATAAATGGATAATGAATGTTATGAAGAAGATGACACTGAGATTTTTAAAGTGGTTCGGTGAGATAAACTCTTAAGCTTACGTCCACTGTTCTTTATATTTACTGTGAGAGCTTACAGAGTAAGTTCTATTAGAATTTCCTAACCCCTTTTTCATCATTTGAGGGGGTTTATATACAAAGTTTTTACAAGAAGCAAGAGCGAAATTAAAGGGATTACAATTAGATTGAAATACAACTCCGATATTCTCGCGATTGGGCGTTGTGATTGTGCAAGGATTGCTGTCAATTTGATCATTCCCGTAATATCTGGGATATGAAGTTATCCGGGAATTGATTGAATGATCATTCAGATTGTTAGTGACTAGCTTGTGCTGGGTCGAGCTATACCTCGACAAGCTTATGTTGGGTCAGACAACTAGTAGAGTTGGACTGATTCTAGGTCAAGCTCCTACCTCGCAACTCCCCGAGCTTGGTAGAAAAATTACACATAACATCTACCCCCTAGTGTTTGATGCTCGTTTCAAGCTTCGAAGACTATTGCTTCATTTAACATTGAGCTTGGCGTTGTCAGAAGGCCATTAGATGTAGGCTCGGTCGAGCTCCAAGGGTCGTCCTCGAGTCTGGTCGACATACTTCACACTTGGGTCTTCTGTCTTCTGTAATACCTGAAAAACTCAGAATATGAAAAGTTAGGACAATTATGTAAATTCCATGTGGTCATGTCGCATTAAATGTGGCAGCCTTTGGTAGTCACGTTTCGTCGCGCGTGAGTGACTACAGCTTTGCACATGCGGAGTCGAGGCGACGGTCATGATTGTAGCAATTTGACGATTCATCTCTCCTTGCGGATGGATGACGCGTGGCCATGTCTAATGGCTAGGATTGCTCTATGAATGGAGGGTCAAAATTTACTATAGATCGACGGCAACGATCGAATGCCACCTTTCCATCTCCCATGCAAGCCACTATAAAAGCAAGCAAAGTAATCAGAAACTTATTTTGCAAAAATTCTTTGACGTCTTTCATTTATTACGTTATCGCTACATTGTCATCACGGTATTCTTTATGGCGAGTTCTTCCCATTCTCTTATTCCGGTAAGACTTCTTTCCTTCTCGTTAATTGCTTTCTTGATTTTTGCAGCTAAGGGTGGCCACTATCGTGGCCACATTGAGCTTTTTGGGATTTTACTAGGGATTTTACTAGGTACAAAGGGTGGCCATTATCGTGGCCATTATCCATTAGGAAGGTTTATCACGGTGGCCGCCGGAACCTTGGGTAGGCCGCGTGTGCTCGTCGTGTGGCGCAAGCTATCTTGGATGCCTGAACTGAAAGTAAGTGTGTATTAGTCATCGAGTTTTTCGAGCTCTGACGCATGTTCGCTTTTGTTTCAGGTACTTAGGAGCAAGCTATAATTATGTCTTCTTCCAGTAGTCACACAATTAATCGCATGTTTGACTCACCCATGGGCTCGACAATCTTTGGGGGGAAAATCCCCAAGGTCTCCTAAGAATTCATCACGTGGAGCTCGGATCCTGACACTGCGGGCTCGTCCCATCGCGTCTTGGTGCAACTGGCTCATCGCAAACGGTCTCCAGTTCATAGACTACGGAGGGAACCATAATCCTCGATTAACGTCAGAGACCTGAAGCGTATAAGAGAGGTTTATGCGTCGCAACTCAATTTAATGGTTCTCGGGAATTCTTCTCGGAAGAATCCTCCACCCGGGTGGGTAGCGACCTCTGAGACCCTCTTGAGATGTGGGGTATCTATTCCCCCTCATTATTTTATTGACAGTGTCCTGAGCCGGTTCGACATCATTCATCTCCAGCTGTTTGCGAACTCATAGGTCTGTATATAGCATTAAAATGTTACGTCGAAGTATCTATTTCAATTAAGAATTTGTTCTGATTGATTTTGATGCTGTAATATTATATTTTATTATTTTTTTTGTGAGCGGGGGTATCCGAGCTAGCTTACATGTACCTTAACTAATCTCTTGGGATCCTGAAATTGACAGCTAGGTAAATCCTCTTAGTGGTTACCCCTATTTACAACCCATGTAGATATTCTTTTCATTATCGAATATAATGGGTATATTTATCATTAAAATTGTATATAACAAAACGTTTTTAATTTACATTGTTATAACATAAATTGAACTTGAACCCTAAATAACTGACCCAGTCCAACTATATTATATTGACTTATCTAAGCCCATAAGGCAGAGCTTAGTTTTGTGACAAAGATCGAGAAACCACCACGCGACCCAGTTTAAAAATGCTTTTCCACTTTTACTCCCATATTTCTTATTAAAGTTGAGCTGAAAGAAGAAAAAGTTTGGTAAAATTGACGCTAGCATTTGGATTCGTTTCGGGGCAGTTTATTAAAAGGCCATATGAAGTTTGAATTTAATTAAAAGGCTAACAAGTTTTAAAGTTTTAACTAAATAGCCATATTATTGATCAAGGGTAATTAAACTTGATTAGTGCTTAATTAGGATTAAAGAAGTATTATGTAATCTTTTAAAAAATTATACTATATTCCCAAAAACCCGAAATTCTTGCAAACAAACCCAAACACCTTCTTCTTCCTCCCGCCATTAACACATCTCCACCTTGGTTGTTGTTTCTTCTTAGCTTCGTCTACATCTTCTTCTTCGTCTGCATCTTCTTATTCGTCTATATCTTTTTCTTCCTCATTTCTCCACATCTTCTTCTTCCTTATCCCTCTATATCTTCTTGTTCCTCCGCCATTAACACTTTCTTATTCCTCCACCTTTAACATTTTCTTCGCCAAAGATCCCCCTCCTCCTCCTCCTCCTGACATTTCGTGTAAGCATGTGTATCTCCTCTTTATATTTTATATTTAGATTTACCAAGATTTAATAATAGATGGGGTTTGGGTTATGATTTTGATTTAGTTGTTTAGGTTGTTGGGTTGTGTTTGATGTAATGCAAGTTGAAAGGAGTGAAATTTGTTGAAAATTTATTCTGGGCATGTGTTCTGAGTATGATGGATCGATTGTAAGTGGAGATCACTGAAAATGTATTTAGGTACGATGGATCGCTTAAACGATTTGGTAGGTTTGGTAATGCAGCAGATAGATCGCTTAAGCGATCAGGTATGTGCCATAAGATCGCTTAAGCGATCTAGTAAAAGTCTGGTGTATAGGAGCAGATCGCTTAAGCAATCAGTAAATGGCATAAGATCGCTTAAGCGATCATGGTTATTTATACTCGATTGCTTAAGTGATCAAGTTATCACTTAAGCGATCCAGTATAAATTACCATGATCACTTAACCGATATAGCAGACCATATAAGCGACCTGTGCAGATTCTTTTTAAAATATTGAACCCTTAGTACAGCATTTAAGAATTTTTTTCTTGCATTACAGGTAGTTGGCTATTATCACACATGAGACAAGTTGTTTTGGGTGTTGATATTTTGGTGAGTAGTGTGAGTAAACGGTCTTGTATACGCAGCGGAAACAAAAATAAATAATATAACAGGATCGTTTACATGAGCCAAGATCAAGGGTATAATTTACAATTCTATTAAATAAAATCTGCAGAAAAAAAAATCTAGTTTAAAGAAAACAACCACATTGGAGCTCTCTCCAAATTTGTCGACGAATGTTTTGCTACGATCCAAGTAGTGATCGAACCTGCATAGTCCACACGAAGACAATCTCAAAAGAACCAAAGAGGGATTTGCTATCCCTCTTTGGCTTCAAGATTAAGAAGAAAGCAAATCAATTGAAATTGACTTTAGGATAAACCCAAAACTGCGTGGGAGGAGATGGGGCTGCTGTGTGTGTTTTTTATTTCAAGAGAAATCAATTCATCAAATATTAAACACACACTTTCCTTTTATAGTTAATTAAGTTGCCCTAATCCCATATGAACTAAGCTTAGGCTCCAACCCAAACGCCCCATGTTCCAAACACTCCCAATTTGATTTATTTTATTTTCCATCATTTCTCAATTAAAATCAATTAATATATATAACATTTAACAATAATGATAATATATTTAATATATATGAACACACATTTAAACGTAATTTCACTTATTTAATTTTTCTAACAAATTAAATAAGGCTCACCCTCACAAATTTAATTGCACTGTGAAATTACCAAAATACCCTTTCGCTTAAAAGATGAAAACGCCCTCTTTTCTTCTTGGATCTTAAATTATCTTCTATGTATGTACCCATGCTCCTCATCATATCGGCAGTGTATAGTACCGCGATTAAACCAATAATCGTCTCACTAATATACAGACAAATTGGCCCCTACAAGGCATCATGGCCACCCGATAGATTCGGATTCAGCAAGTAGCTACTCTTCACGATATGGTTACCGTGCAATTCGTTCCTTTCATCATACGTTATCTCACGAGACAAAGGCATATAAATGTGTCAACCTTCGGTTACTCTCAATAGTATTTATTCGTTTCTGGACCAATGACCCGTATTATAACTGGATAGAGCAATAACTCAATCCCACTGTGGCCACAGTTTTAGTGTCATTTCCTATACTGAATTGCGCCGTGAGATAACTTTCTCCCATACCTGGGAGTGATGAATCCTCTGTCAATCCACCATAGTCTTGATACGCTCCTTGATGCAGCCAATCACCACCGTATTGATACCTCTGAAAAGAACTGCGTTAGGCTAGTGTCAAACTACACCAATCGGTGCACAAGGCGCTCCGTGATCTCAAGTCTAAGGATCACATGCACCACCATTCGTTAGAGGATTTGTTCCATAACACTAGGGTTACCATCCATATAGAATCCTCTGGTGGGTCAGTCCAGTGAACTTGCTGCGGTGTAATCGCCTACAGCAAGCACCCATGTTACACCAGGTTGTCACCAAACAACCTTGACAAGTGAGATCAGTCACTGCCTTTCGACAGAGTTGTTCACACTATGATAGCCTTATCGTATTATCTGTGCCCTTACCTCTATAATACTAGGGCTACGGACGTTTCTAGAATGGCCACCATATGTGCTCATAGGGTTCTCACTATTAAGATTTGAAACACTTGATACCCTCTCATGGTTCTAAGATATCATATTGCAAATAATAATGATTTACGCGATATAAAATAAAATGTCTTTTATTGATTAATGAACATTATTACAAAGAGTCAATTCTACAATAATTGATTGGCTCTAGGCACTACTCTAACAAGTAGGTGGAGGAAGAAGTAGTGGAAGTGGATTGGGAAGAGTAAAGAAGTTATACCAATTGCTATGACACAGAGGTTAGTTTTGATGAGGTATTGATGAATAATTAGAAGAGGTAATTTGAGTTGCTCGCGTATGTGATAGTTGTGAAGTATGTTTTAAGCAGAGTTCCTGAACATTATAAGGTACCTCCTGCTATATTAAAGTCGGATGAAATGTGAAGTTACATTGATTGATGTGGCTGATAAGGGTTTGAGGCCGATTTAAGGGTTTCTTTTGTGAAAAACCGTTGGAAGTTGGTTCAAAGGAAGGGATAACGAGGAAGTAGGTGGAGATTTGCTTGTTTTAATTTGAACTACAAGGCCACTGATTTGTTAGTTGAAAATCAAGAGTAGATGGTGAATTGGGTGGTGGGAGAAGACTGTAAAAGAGGTTGGTGATGGGGCAATGAAAATGTTGGAGGAGGACCCCCGTACATGTTCCCACAGATGTAGAGATTCCTTTAATACATATTATGCAGAACGAAGTTGTGAGAAGAAACACTATGGTCGTTTATGTAGGTTCAGAGGGGGCATTGGAGGTAGTAGTGAATCAGCTCATGTTTTTACGGATGGATCGGAGTTGCATGTAGTATTTATTTGACAACAAAGAGGAAGTGGTGAGGAAGCTAAAACTTGTTGCCGTGAGAAGTAATTTTGAGTTCATCACCAAAAAGTCAAATTTATTGGCTGGGACGGTTGAATGTCTGACCGAAAGTCAAGTGGCGGGTTTATTGTAGAAGGTTGGCGGAGTCGAAAAAATTTATTCTTAGCACATATACCTGTGAGCACACATGTGGTTTGGGACATATTTTAGGTGAGCATCGACAAGCGTCCGCTGATGTTATTGGACAATTTGTCAAAAGTCGGTTCGTTGAAGGGAAAGGTCCATCTCCTAAAGTGTAACATCCCACTTGAGGTACATAGTTAACTTATAGTGTATTGCTTAAATGTTTATTGTTTTGTTTTTATTTGGGTCGATATATTGTTAATATTGTTGGTTGCCCTTAGTTGAATTTTTGTTAAAGTTATTTTGCGAAAAATGTAGAGAAAATCCCTTAAACTTTCATTAGGGGTAAAATGGTCTTTTCACTCAAAATTAGTTGAAATTGGGGAGTGAAAAGAGATAGAATTTCATAGAGAATGCATAAAATGAGGGCATTATGGTCATTGACTAAGGGACATAGATGGAATTTCAAAAAAAGAATAAGGGCATTATGGGAAAGTGTGGTTATAAACTAAAGTGTTAAGGGTTTGAAACCCTTATTTTCTCATTCCACCGCCACACTCCTCCCCCTTTTCTCTCAATTTTTCATTCAATCCTCCAAGGATTTTGAGGGCTTTTAAGTGGTTTTTCATAGGGCTTTGATTCTAGGTATCAAAAGGTAATGATTCATACTCTTTATCTATGATTTATTGTGTAAAGGTTGAATTCTTATAAAGTTTATGCTTAGGGTTAAGAGAGATTGGAATCCAACAAGAGTAGAGAGTTTAGGAGAGACTACTCAAGCACCAAGGTAAGTAAATTCCACTCAAAATCCAACTCAAGCTAAAATTTAAGAATTCAAGTGAGTAAGATTTATTTTAAATATGCATATGTTGTGATTATTGAGAATTGAGATGAGATGTATGTGATTTTAGCTTATTGTTGGATATATTTGAATATGGAAGTATATGTGATGATTTGATGTGGTTGAAATTGGAAAATTGGAGAAATCTTGTGGAGTGTGTTTGCCATGTAGGTATGGTGCCTACAAGAGAGTTTTTCTCTCATTTTGGATGGTTTGAGAACTAAATAGAATGATATTGAATTAGGGTTTGTTTATGCACAATTATTGTTTGATGAAAGTCTAAGTGAAAACTACCCGTGACTTTCTAAGTAATTTTTGGGCACCTTAATGATTGAACTGGGCTAAGACCAAAACATAAAAGTTGTAGCCCTGTCTCTAAGCTTTAAAACGAGACCAAAACCGTAGCAATTCGAGATTTATAACTCAAGTTATGCCTTCTTGAGTGTGACCTGCGCAGAATGGCAGTTTTGATGCAATATTGCATTGTGCATTTCAAAAGTGCATTAAGTAAGAGACTTTAGCATGAACCATCCCTATGCATGAATTGTGTATTGAGAAGTAGTTTGAGAAAGAGTAGAGAACTTTGTGAATGGCTACTCTAAAAGTAAGAGAATGAGAAATCTAAGAATGGTTGGTGCTTTGTGAACTCCAACCGGAAGTTACGAAGAGTGGTGTTGGTGCTTTGTGAACTCCAACCGGAAGTCCGAAGAGTGGGTTGGTGCTTTGTGAACTCCACCCGGCGTGCCTCCGGTAAGATGAGGCCGTGACATTCCACTGAGAAAGAATGAGAAAATATAAGAAAGAATAGAGGAAGAGAAAGTAGAAGTCACGAGAGTGGGTGGGTGTTTTGTGATCTCCACTCACCGTGCCTCCGTTAAGATGAGCCGTGACATACAACAGAAAGTTAATAGAAAAGAGCTATGTGAAAGAGACAGAAAGAGAAAATAATGAGATGAGAAAAGTGTAAGGAAAGACTTAAGAGAAAGAGTTACGGGGATAGACGAGTAGAGGATTTACTTACTCAGCATTATTGTGTGCTCACCCGTTGTTTTTCTTTGTGTTTGCAGGATCTAGGTGAGGACGAGGTCGGATGGGCATGCGCACAGCAGGAGTAATAGCTACACGGTCCACTGTTTTTGATACTTTTACAAATGATACCTTACTTTTTATAAAGAATGATTATATGTATTAAAAGAAAATTTCGGGCCCATTTACTTTTGCTAATATAAATGCATTTTACTTTGTATTTCTTGAGTAACCTAGTATGAAGCATTATTACATAAAGACATTCAGAGACTTGTGTGCACAGAGTTGGATATTCTGTTAGTTATGGAAAGCTGGAAAGGGAGACAACATGCACAAGATTTTGTGAAGGGCACGCTAGAGCACGGGTACATAGTATTGAAGTGTACCGTTATATGCTTGAGTTGAAACAACCAAGGTGCAAGACGACTTTGAAGTGGGACAGAATATGATGTTAAATATTTTTTGTTGCTTACGTTTCTGCTATAAGGGTTTTTGTAAACATGGAAAGGTGTTGTGTGATGGTTACTTTCTACGGGAAAGTATGGAGGTACATTGTTGGTGGCCACTGCATAGGACAGCGAAAATCACACATATCCTTGTTGCATGGTGTGTGGTTGACTTTGAGAATGACAAGTCTGGACTTGGTTTTTCAGCAGTTACGTACGATGTGCCTGAATTGACGAGTTGTGCATAATATCCGGTAGGCACAACTCTAAAGAAGGGGATTGCCACTATTTATAGTCAAACACATCACGGATTCTGTATGAGGCACCTTGGTGAGAACATAAAACAAAGTTTAAGTGTGCTGGCCTTCTTTGACAGACTACATGGCAGCAAAAGCTTATCGGGTTATGAGGTCGAGGAGCACTTCTAGCAAATCCGAATCAAGGATGATAGATTCTAAGTATCTTGAGCATGATGTTGGTTTCGAGCGATGGAGTAGAGCTTACTTTCCTGGAAGAAGGTTTGATGTCATGACCACAACATAGCCGAGTCCATAAATTCGAAGTTGTTAATAGAAGAGAGTTTCATAGTTGCACTTTTGATGCAATCCAAAGGACATTGTCGCGGTGGTTCCATAGCCGTACGAAGTCAGATAATTTTACTACAACCCTTGTTCCGTTAGCTGAAAAATTATTGTCAAATGCACTGTTTGCCTATCCTTATGCTCAAGATTCACTGTGCATAGCTAGTGTGTCGGATGCTCTAGTTAACCTTGTTAGAAAAACTGCAGCTGTAAAGTCTGACATTCAACGTTTACCTTATCCTCATGCACTAGTAGCACTGAAACACCACGAAGCTGGATTTAGTTTCAAGAATTTACATGGAACTTTGCTCCCTTCTCTATATGACAGATCACTACATGCTAGCTTATTCAGAAACGATTAATCCGGTGCCTCCAGAAGAGTAGTGGGTATGCCGCCAGAGATGGCGACATTATCATCCATTCGCCATTCAAGAAGACAGCAAAGGGGGAGAAAAAGAGTTAACGTATTCCATCAGCCTTTGAGGTTCCCCGGAAGATGAATAAGTGCTCAATTTGCAAGCAACCTAGCCACAAGAAAGCAGTTGCCAAAAGCAATCACATGCAGATCCAGAAAATTAGGTTCGAAGAAGGATGAAATTCAGGGAGTTGCCAAGGCCAACCGTTGATGTTTTAATTTATTTTCAATTATTGATGTTCATATTTATATTCTGTGTACATGGCCTAATAAATTTGATTGTTTCATTTAATAAATCATCTTTATATTAAGTATTCTTGTTACATGGCCTAAATATTTGTTGTGATTCTAGTTTGGTATTAGGTTGTCAAATTGAGGAGAAAGTATGGAATTAATACGTGTTGGTAATTTGAGTTTGTCAAAATTCAAGAGAAAATATGGAAAAGTATATTGCCCAGATCGCTTAAGCTAAGTGTATCGCTTAAGCGACAAAGGGTTATTCATACAGGATCGCTTAAGGTATATGATCACTTAAGCGATCATGCACCTGAGCAGATTTGATTCTGCCATTCACATATCACTTAAGCGATACCAACTATCGCTTAATCAACAATGTGAAATCGCGGATCGCTTAAGTGATCATGCCCCTGGCAGATTTGATTCTGCCATTCACAGATATCGCTTAAGCGATATCAACGGTTGCTAATCGACCATGTGAAAAACCAAGAATCGCTTAAGCGATATCGTGATCGCTTAAGCGATCATGCACCTAGGTAGATTTGGATCTGCATTCACAGATATCCTTAAGCGATATCAACGATTGCTTAACGATCATGTGAAAAGCCAAGAATTGCTTAAGCGAATCGCGGATCGTTTAAGCGATCATGCACCTGGGTAGATTATTGATCTGCCATTCACAGATATCGCTTAAGCGATATCAACGATCGCTTAATTGACCATGTGAAAAAGCCAAGAATTGCTTAAGCGATATCGGCGGATCGCTTAAGCGATCATGCACTTGGGTAGATTTGATTATGCCTTCCAGATATCGCTTAAGCGATATCAACGATCGCTTAATCAACCTGTGAAAAAGCCAAGAATCGCTTAAGCGTATCGCGGATCGCTTAAGCGATCATGCACTTGGGTAGATTTGATTCTACCATTCACAGATATCGCTTAAGCGTATCAACGATCGCTTAATCGACCATGTGAAAAAGCCAATCGCTTAAGCGAATCCGGATGGCTTAAGCAATCATGAACCTGGGCAGATTTGGATCTGCATTCACAGATATCGCTTAAGCGATATCAACAATCGCTTAATCAACCATGTGAAAAAGCCAAGAATCGCTTAAGCATATCGCGGATCGCTTAAGCGATCATGCACCTGGCGATTTGGTCTGCATTCACAGATATCACTTAAGCGATATCTACGATCGCTTAATCGACCATATTAAAAAAACAGAATAGCTTAAGCGATCCTTTTCTTTTTCACATTTGATTATGCCATTCACAGATATCGCTTAAGCGATATCAACGATCACTTAATCACCATGTGAAAAAGGCAAGAATCCTTAAGCGATATCACTGATCACTTAAGCGATCATGCATTCGATTCCGCCAATATTGATCGCTTAAGTGATATCTATGATCGCTTAAGTGATATCTATGATCACTTAGCGATATCTACGATCGCTTAATCGACCAGGTAAAAAGAAGAATCGCTTAAGCTATCTACGATTGCTTAACGACCTTGTGTAAACAAATTCCTTGACATTAAACTAAATTTTATTGCTCGAACTCTTAAACATATAGTTCTTTGAGTCAGTATGACATATCAGGTGTAGTAACCATTACGTCAATGCTAACATATAGGGTTTACGATTCATTCAGTGGACCGTGATCGTCATTATATTAATATTAAATAATAGTTCTTTGATGTCAGTATGAAACATATAAGTGTAGTAACCATTACTCAATGCTAAAATATAGGGTTTACGATTCGTTCAGTGGACCGTTATCATCATTATATCAATATTAAACATATAGTTTTTTGACGTTAGTATGAAACATATAAGGTGTAAAACCATACGTCAATGCTAAAAATATAGGGTTTACGATTCGTTCAGTGGACCGTGATCGTCATTATCATTAATATTAAACATATAGTTCTTTGATGTTAGTATGAAACATATCAGGTGTAGTAATCATTACGTCAATGCTAAACATATGTTGTTCTTCTTTGTTTATAACATAAAAGGTGCGTTTGGTTGAACAATTCTATAAATATTACAAATCCTATTCCCAAAATTTCTTTGTTTAATTATTTTAGGAAATTTTAGTATTTTTTTAATTAATTTTAGACCCATTAAGTGAATTAATTTCATTAATACCCCCTAAAAAAGTTTAAAAATTAACAAAAACACCCCCACCACCCAACTTCCCAGATTCCGGCTACCACCGACAGCTACAAATGACTGCTTTTACCTGGTTGTAACGAACTCTGCTCGTAACGAATAGATCTGCTCGCAACGAACAGATCTGGCGATCATATTTGAGATCGCTTAAGCGATCTTGTCCGAGGCAATATGTATATCTGCCAAGATCTATGATCGCTTAAGCGATCCTATGTATCGCTTAAGCGATCCTATGTATCGCTTAAGCAATTTTGGTAAAAGACTCTTGGTCGCTTAAGCGATCCCATTTATGGAAAAGTGTTTCGGGTTTAAGAGATATATATGGTCGGTCATATACGTAATTGTTTGGTACTGAAAAGATTTTAATATCGCTTAAGCGATCCTCTGGTATTGCTTAAGCGATTCTTCGCTTTTACTCTTGGTCGCTTAAGCGATTTCAGATCGCTTAAGCGATCATTTGAGAAAAAATCTTGGTCGCTTAAGAGATATATGTGGTCGCTCATATATCGCTTAAGCAATCATGACAAAAAAAGAAGAATCCTACATTTCTCCTGAATTATGTAATAATCTGTCTTTATAGAGCTAATTTCGAAATAACTGTGATTGTGATACATTTCGACCTCACTCATTTTCCTCCCAAATCCGAAAAGAATAAGCAGCAAAATGAAGCCATTTATATCAATCGAATCCATCACAGATCAAAATATAAGAGACATCAATGTAATTGAAAGTTCAAACTTAAAATCATTCATAATAGTGCAAAAACAGAATAAATCCTAAGCCACTTTGACAAGTTTTGGAATTCGGTAAAATCACTGTCTGAGATCATTCTTTGGTACCATGCCTTGCCAGCAGCCTTGATTGCAGATGCCGCCAGTATGAAAAGTTTTCAAATTCGGTATAATCACTGTCTGAGATCATTCTTTGGTACCATGCCTTGCCAGCAGCCTTGATTGCAGATGCCGCCACTTTGAGAAGTTTTTAAATTCAGTATAATCACTGTCTGAGATCATTGTTTGGTACCATGCCTTGCCAGCAACCTTGATTGCAGATGCCTCCTCCTAGCCACAAGCCTTGATTGTAGATGCCTTCCCGGCAGCCTACTCTGACAGCCTAAGCCAGTTTGAGAAGTTCCCTCTCATTGTTTGCCAGCAACCTGCAAAATTATCCGGCACACCTGCAGCCATGTTAGCTTTTCTAAATAAAACACAAAAAAACAAAAGGTTTTTCAGGGCCAATTTGTTAAATGGAAAGTTGGGATGTCCGGGGAGTAAACTTTTCTCTCTTCACGAACCTAAGTTATGGAGTGCAAGATTGAAAAGTTCACTGAGTCCGTCTATTTTGGTAAAGCTCTGTATAAGCATGACACCTGCAACATCAGCACCACAACCCAAGTATCAACATCAACATCACATAAACTACAAAATTCAAAGTGCAAGTTCCAAACCTTTTGATTGGGTTGTGGTCACTCAAAATGGATCAATTTCTCCATGGAAGCACTCAACAGCCTAGCGCTCCCGAAAGATGGTCATTGTTTCGTCATTCAATCCGTCCATCGGGCTGTTGGTCATGTCTAACTGAATAAATTTCAGGGCATATGCCCCACAATCAGCACTGCAATAGCAAGATGACATTAGCATTAGAATCAGCTTATAGAACAATTGTATTATGTAAGTTTTATACAAAATTTACCTTGACTCATTTGTTGGGACAGGAACGCGCTTGAGTGGCCACTTTCCCGTCAATGCTTCATCATCGAGGTGCTCAAACATCCCGCTGTCATGTAATAGCCGCGGGAACAACACGGATAGTGGCTCCAACTCGGCCTCCAACTGTCTATCTCGACAAATTGTTGGATTGTAGTCAATGATCTTTAGCAACCGCTCCTCTCAGAGCGTGACGACTACTATCCAGTGTATTTCCTTGACCAGGATGATGTAGTAGACACTTTTAACCTTTGCCCAACTGTGGCCATATTTGGGCTTGTTCCCCATTACATACTGCATTATCTTGTCATCAAACTTAAAATCATTAGGGACGCAGTCCAAGTCTTCTGTGCCCGATCGTTTTCGCTTACCTCCTTTTACTACAGATGTACCAATGGCCTTTTTCAACAAATTGCGATATGTTGATACCAACGTTTGGCCAAAGGCCACATCGGTGATGGCACAATCGGGATACAATAGATCACCATTGCTGGTTTGTCACAGCCTCATCAGTGCCAATACCTCATTGATGTGTTGCATCAAATAAAAACAACATGATAAGTATACAATACCTCATGGAAAACATAAGCAAAAATAAGAAAAATTAAGCGAAAATAAATCACCGAGTCGTGAAGCCAGCTGCCCATCGTCAAAATCTTTTCAAACCAATCCCGAGAATAATCCCCGGTCTTACACTTTACAAGGGCATCACTTCCGGATTCATTGTAATAGGCATAGAAGGGTTTTTTCTTTTCCTCCTCTATTGGCCTATACAAATCGACAGTGGACTCCATTTTTGCTTGCCCACTTCCTCCCCCTTCCTCCATTTGTACGTCCTCTCTTCCTTCGCCTTCCGCCTCAACCTCCTCCATTGTAACTGCCCCACTTCCTCCAGCAACCTCTTTAACCCCCTCAATTTTGGCTTCTTCCTCAATTTGTTTCTTTGTTTTCCTCTTAATTCCACGTGTTAGTACGGTGTAAGGCGATTTCACAAACCTACTCGTTCGGCTCTCTCTTTTCAGCCCAGGTTGCACTTCAACCGCCTTCAATACTCCACCAACTTCCTCCTGCACCCTACCAACTTCTTCCTCCACCTTAACAACTTTCTCTGCCACCTTATCCACTTTCTCCTCTACCTTTTTCAACTGCTCTTCCATCTTATCAAACCTGCCATAAACAGCTGTTGTAAAACTATCAAAAAAACTGTTTATGAGGTCAACCACCTCACTTTCCCGACCCCGACACCTCGACAAAGTAGTACTTGTTGTACCGGTTTGCTAAGGCATACGAACCTCTTCTCCCTCCCCTCTTTTTCCCTCCTACCGATTGCGGCTTCATCCTCCTCGGCATCAACCACATTCTCAAGCAGTGGCCCCGCAATTGCCCTCACATGTGTGACCCCGTGTAGGTCCCATGTCAGGCGGTCTATCCCTTCATCCCTTTGATCCTTCAATGCTCGGAAAGATATGACATAGTGTTGTTGCGCTTCACCCCCAGTAGCGGTGAGGAAGGGACGGACAACCCCCTGCAATAAGAAACAAAATCAATCAGATTTAAGCGACATTTTAAAGCAAGTGCATATTCAAAAGCTTAATCCTTTAATCTTACCCGAGCTGATTGAATTTCAATCTCTATTTGCTCATAATCCCAATGGGTACACTTCTGGTCGTGCCACCGCAACATTCTAGGAAATGTCTGTTGCACAACCGAAGCCCTAATCCTCCCCCCGCCTTAGCTAGGACAAGGATGACCTCATACATTCAAGCCTACATTGTAAAAAAACAGTCCATATCATAATTCAAACACATATACTAAAAAATATATAACAAAAACCTATTAATATTTACCTGCATTGCCCATGGGAAGCCAAACAAATTGTACGTGGCCGCTCTATTCTTCTCGGCCCATTGGGAGTGCTTTAACGCCAAGTCTTTTGCTTGTAGGGACTCCATGGTTCGCTTAAATGATACCCATCCCCACAGATAAGCATTAAAGAAGTTCAAGTTGCTTACAAACTTCACCCAATCAACATCAACGGCTTTTGTTGAGTCACCAGCTATTAGGATAGAATGTAAGAACAATACCAAGCACAATTTGAACATCTCTGAATCGTTAAACTCACCATCTTTTAACTTGTCCTCTAATTCCTGTGCCTTAATAGACGTGTTCCCAGCCAAAACCTTGTTAGACAACCTTTTGGCTCCCGTACTGTCCTTTATTCTTGTTTCCTCAACCTCACCTGGTAATTCCCCACATCTTAAGCCAGTCACCAGCACATATTCCATCATCCCGAAACGTAGTGGCTTTCCATCCACTATGAACCACATTTCGTGCTTTTTGTTGCTTTTTATTGAGTGCAACAACATATAATGCACTCCCGATCCCCATAATGTCTTTTTCCATTTTGTGTCCATATCCCAAAAGTGACTGAAACAAGTCTCTTTGAATCTCCTTTCACCATTTCTCACTGTCCCTAAAATCCCCGTTATTCTCGTTAAAGCATCCCAACTTGACCTCACTGTCACCCTCACAGGGAAGTATGGTACCGTATCGCTTACATACTCCAATCTGTACTCTCTATAGTTTACGCTTCGGAAAATCTACACAATCGATATAAACAAAATATCAGCAAAAAAATTAAACCAAATCAAATATAAACAAAATACGCTCCAGAAGAATCGCTTAAGCAATGGGCAGATGATTCTGCCTCATACAAGATCTCTTAAGCGACGAATCGCTTAAGCGATTCGTCGATTTTACTCTTGGTCGCTTAAGCGATCTCTTCTAAAGCAGAATAAACATCTGCCCTGATATAAGATCGCTTAAGTGATCTTCTATATCTCTTAAGCGATTCGACGCTTTTACTCTTAAGCAATCTGAAATCGCTTAAGCGATACAAAGGATCGCTTAAGCGATTATAGATCTGGGCAGATTTGATTCTGCCTCGGAAGAGATCGCTTAAGCAATCTTAAGTCGCTTAAGCGATTACAGATCACTTAAGAGATCTTGTACAAGGCAGAATCAACATCTGCCAGATCTAAGATCGCTTAAACGATCGTTTATATTGCTTAAGCGATTCATCACTTTTACTCTTAAGTAATCGTAAATAGCTTAAGCGACCAAGAGTAAAAGCCATCAATCGCTTAAGCGATACAAAGGATCGCTTAAGCGATCTTAGGTCTCGGCAAGTACAAATACCTTTTCTTCGACGACCTCCTCATCCTCGCCTGAACTTTTGTCGGACTCCTCTTCCTAGCCTGAATTCTGCCCGGCCTCCTCTTCCTCTTCAAAACCGTTTTGCTCCTATTCTCTCTCTTGTTGTGCCGCCGTCGTCTCCGCCGCTGGAACACCTTCACTGATTGGAGGATCCACCGGAGCAGCCATTGAACTGCTTGCGCCGTCGGACTCTACGATTCGAAGAGGCGTTGGGTTTTCCTCCTCATTGTGAATGTCAGCCATGGTTTTCAGAAAGGAAGAAGCTTTAGGATTGAATTTGGGTGTGAAAATTTGTAGGAATGTGGAATGTTATTGTTGGAAAATGCACAGAATGCGTTTAGGTATTGAAGATATCGATTTTTATCTTAATTGGTTTCGATTAAGCGATTTGAATGGGTGGGGCTCTTTTTCAAATTTCAAATTTTAAAAACTATCATTAATTATGATTTTGTCCTTATATATTTTAATCTTTTCATTTTAACCTATTTTATATGTTTAATAGATCCTAACTATGTCACGTCAGCTTCTCTACATTAAAAAAAAAAAAATGAAAAACAGTTTCAAGGCCATTTTCTTAAATCGAAACTTGGGATGGCCGGTCAGCTAAATTCTCTCATTCGTTTCCTTTTCTGAGAGGATATCCTGTAAAACGCGTTGCGATCTCACCGACCCAAAACAATGGTGGTGCGTTTTATTCATGCGGAACTTAAATTTTGCTTTCATGTTTGGTTGATGAGTCTAAGTTCACGTTCTAATTCTCTGAATCTTCTTTCTGATTGTTGCAATTTATTAAATTCTTTCTTAATATTTGTTAGTAATGTTTATTGAATTAGGTTTTTTTATTATTGATTCTATTGAAAAAAAAAAAAAAAAAAACTAATTGAATATTGTGTAAATTATGATCCGAGGATTTGAATTTCTGCAATTGAATGACTCATTAGAGCTTGGTTTTTAAATAGTTTACGAAGCATATATTTAAGTTATTGTAGCTTCTGGAAGTTTTATGAGTTTGTTGGTTGTAAAAGCACGAATCAACCAAGTTTGTTGGTTGTAAAAGCACAAAGCAACTTAGTTGAGTTCTTTGTTATGTGTTATGGCCCTTTATAATGTACTCTTTAGACTTATGCTTTTGTTGGCCAGGAAGTTGTTTGTTTGGGTAGTTTTTTTTTTATGCTTGAACAGATGAACTTCCTTATTCTTGCGGTATTTTAGGGAAGCTTTATGTTCTATGATAGAATGTTTGTGGAGATTATACAACTAGTCAAATTTATGGAAGGAGATTTATCCTTGTGTACATTTTTATTTATTGGACATATGAAATATTTTCAGAATACTTTTATTTATCAATTTGATGGCTTACTTTAGTCTTACTGTCCGAATGCCAGTAAAGTTGGATCTTATTCTTTTAAATTTTTATATTGTTTTATTTTGATAAATTTCCGATTACTATCCCAGGCAAGTCTTTATAGAGGGGCATCTAGGAAAGAAAAACTAAGAGGCCGTCATCATGGATTAACACAGCAGAAGAAGCAAGAGATTAAGGAAGCATTTGAGCTATTTGACACGGATGGCTCAGGTATGTGATAACTTATTATTCTATGTCTTTCATAAATATGTTTGAAACTGATTATGATTGTTTTGTCCAGGCACTATTGATGCCAAAGAGCTGAATGTTGCCATGAGGTGTGTATATACTATATAACATATGCTTAGAATTTTTAAAGCTGATTAATCATCAAGTAGTAGAACTAAAATTTTCTCATGGCAGGGCTCTTGGTTTTGAGATGACTGAAGAGGTAATTTCTATATCATAAATTATTTTCTGTTTTAACTGTTCATCTTCCCAATTAGACCTCTGTTCCTCCTAGCACGGCAGTAATGGTGGAGATTTGTCCTTGTGTTTAGAATTGTAGCCTACAGACTTCTTGCTTGACTGACATATTATTCTTCTGTGCCATTACAGCAAATCAATCAAATGATTGCAGATGTTGACAAGGATGGAAGTGGTGCAATAGATTTTGATGAATTTGTGCATATGATGACAGCTAAAATTGGTGAAAGAGACTCTAAGGAAGAGCTCATGAAAGCATTCCAGATCATTGACAAGATAACAATGTAAATTTCTGTTAGTTTAGACCTTGAGTTTCCTACTTTGTATATAATTACTGATTCTTCAATGTGGCATGCAGGGAAAGATATCAGTTGAAGACATTAAGGGAATTGCAAAGGATCTGGGTGAGAACTTCACTGAACGAGAGATAAAGGAGATGGTTGAGGAAGCAGACAAAGACCGTAAGTTAGCCTCCATTTTTTAACCATTACTTCTGTGATTTTTGCTTTCAACTTTATCTTAAATGACCTGGCTCATTAAGATTGTTTACTTCTTAATTTTTAGCCAAACACACATGTAAGGTTTCCTTTTAATCTATTTAATGTGCTCTTAAGATTCTTATTTAACTTTGTGTAATCTGGCCATTTAAGAAGAGTTGCCTCTGGGTCAGATCGAAGGGACATGTATGAGTATATATATATATATATATATTGGTGCCATTTAAGAAGAGTTGCCTCTGGGTCAGATCAAAGGGACATGACATGATACTCATATATATGTGACAATTTAATACCTGATTTACAATTTTTGGTTACCATTCTGTTTCTGAAAGTTTGACTTGTCGGCTGATGCAGTTAGATAAACAGTTGGTGAAGTATTGTTAGTGTGAGGCAATTTCGGAAAGACCATTAGCTGTGATGGTTAAATATAATATATCAACCCTTTCAATTTATTTATTACAAATTGAGTCATGCTAGGGTCATAACATGAAGATTGATGTAAAAGTTATTTTATCAATATTTCCTTTTTTTTTTTTTTTTGTCCAATAGCATTTAGATTTTGAAATTTTTGCTAAAGTATGATTCGGACCTAGATTGATCTGTTCTTTTTCTTCTTTTTTACTATAACAATTTTTCTCTGTGATAATAGAAAGGATGGAGAAGGGATTAAAATTTGAGAATATTAGTCTACACATCTCCAGTCTTCTCTTATGTCTTTTCCCCCTATTTTTCCTCTCAGTCTCCCTCTCAGTCTCACCCTCTTCTATCTTCTGGTTAAACATTGCATTTTTAGATCTTGCAAATACAAGTGTTTTGATTCTTATTGCCATCGAGATCCATCTGATTGTCGATTTCTGATACAACTGTCTTTTTCTGCTATTTAACACCAGCAGTAACATACTTGTTGAACTACAGTATGGTTTAGCCTGATTACTTAATAGTTTGGTTGTCTAAAGGTGCATTTGCAGTGTTTTTGGTACTGCCTAAAGTGCTTCTAGATATCAAAAGCACTTTTATGCTTATTTTGTAGTTTTTGGCTGCAAGAGACGAAAACACTTTTTTGAAGCAATAATGCTAAATGTACATAGTTGGGATCCCAATTTTGTATCTCAAACCATGTGGCAATTGGTTTGGCAACATCTTTATAATTCTAGGATGATGAGATAAGTCAATTAACTTGCCAAATCAACTATCATACAGGTCGGGATACAAAGTTGTGATCCCAAAGTGTTATCCTTTTTTAAACTAAAGAAGTTATTACTTGCACTACTTCATGAGGATAGAGAAAAACTTGAAAGTGTCTTAAGAAGCTGTTAGACCTCCCATACACAAGGTCTATGAGTCCAAGGGCAGGGGAAGGAAGAGGTGCAAGGGTGCAGTAAGTGTGAGTCTAGTAGGGGATGATGAGGTGTGCAAGGAGGGTGGTTAGTGCATGGGGAAGTCTGTTATGAAAAGGGACACGTGCAGGGGAAGGTGGTTATGGAAATGGGCACCTAGCTGTCAATTAGTTAAGGGACTGAATAAGGGCTTATAAAAAGAAGGAAGTGAGGGAGGCAGGGATATCGAAAATATTATTCATAGGCCTGTTTGGGAGGCCCCCAGCTCCTCGAACTACTGGGAATCTGCTTGTTATTTCTATTGCTTTGTTTATGTTATCTTAGTTCCAATTAATATAATCTGCCATTTCCTCCGCTTTTCGTGCATATTCTTTGGCTGTGTGTTGTGTGTGTGTTGCTGTGGTTCACTGATTGCAGGGAGTTCCATCAGATTGGTATCAAAGCCAAGTTGCCAACAGATTTCACGCTGGGGAATGGTCAAATCAAAAATGGATAACAGGATGGATAATATGGAAAAAGAGATGAAATCAGTACAAGAAGATATGAGTTCAGTTAAGACTGATGTGGGTAGTCTTAAAGAATACTTGACCAAGATGAGAGAATTGTTGAGGTTGAGAGACGAGAAGGAGGAGAAACGTTACCGTGAAAAAGAGAAATCTCAGTTATCGTCCTAGAATACAGGTTTCGGTGGTGGCCGTGAACGAGAACAAGACACAATCGGGAACAGTGGGAAGGAGGACAAAAAAACCCGGAAGCTAGAGCTTCCAATTTTCAGTGGAGAGGACCCTTTTGGATGGACTTTTCACGCCGATCGTTACTTTGCTATCAACAAATATGGACCATCGGAGATGGTGGAGGCAGCGGCTGTTTGCATGGAGGGTAGGGCGCTAAATTGGTACCAGTGGGTAGAAGGACGAGATCCTTTCAAGACATGGGAAGAGCTCAAGGCTGCTCTAATCACAAGATTCCGGCCGTCGTTCCAAGGGTCTGCACACGAGGTGTGGTGGTGCTGAAATAAAACTCCACCGTGACTGAATACAGGAAAGATTTTGAAGCCCTTACAGCACCGTTGAAAGATTTGGGAGAGGAATTGTTAATGGGGGTTTTCATCCATGGGCTTAGGGAAGAAATTAGAGCTGAGTTGAGAGTGTTGAGGCCCAGCTCCCTCTAAGAAGTTATTGTACAGGCCCACCGTGTGGAGGAAAAAAATTGGGTAATGGAAAAATGGAGGCCCAAAACATTTAGAACCCAAGTCACCAGGGAGAATTATGCAAGGGTGTCCAGCAGCCCAGATCCAAATCGACATGCATGGTGGTCATATCCACTAACATGGACCCGACCTGACCCGCCTGGTGGCCCAACTCAACAAAACCACCCAAAGCAAGTCAGGTCACGTCATCTCGCGATTCTTGCACACCCGATAGACGAGAAAGGGCACCGAAAATGGGAATGAGAAGCTTCCGAGAAGGATCGGGAGGCAATTTCTAGCGGTTAACTGAAGTCGAGATCCAAAGTAAACGAGAAAGGGGACTTTGCTTCCGATGTGATGAAAAATTTGGCCCTAATCATCGCTGTCGAAGTAAGTCACTGTAGATCCTATTGGCTTTGGAGGACGATGGTGATGAGAAAGTCGAAAACCCACCGGAAAATGACAATAATCCTAACCCGGATGGTGATAACTTAGAGGGTGTTTGTCTAAGCTTATAAACTGGTCAAACTAGCTTATAAGTTCTAAAATTAAGCTGACCTGTTTGTTTATATCTTTTTTGAGCTTATAAGTTGAACTTATAAGTAAAAAAAAATAAGTTGGGGGGGAGGTACTTTTTTTTTTTTGCTTATAAGCACTCTGCTTATAAGTTAGTTTGACCAAATATATTACCACATTATCCTTGTTTAATTTTAAAATTCCATAGTATACCCTTATTTAATGTAGTACCTTTTTTTGTTATTTTATAATAAAATGTACTTATAAGCCACATTTTACTAAACACGTCAACTACTTATCAGTCACTTATAAGTACTTTAACCAAACACGTAATTGCTTAAAATTTCAAATGCTTATAAGCTAAAATTAGCTTATAAGCACTTGTTGCTTATAAGCTAATTTTCATAAGCTTAGACAAACACCCCCTTAGCGTTGTCCATGAACTCCATCGTGGGGATAACATCAGATCACACTTTGAAGGTAAAGGGGCAAATTGGGAATGCTGAAGTTGTGGTGTTGGTTGACAGTGGGGCATCCCACAACTTTATTTCACAGGATTTAGTAGAGAGGTTCGGAATTACAGTGGAAAAAGGGAAACGATTTGGGGTGATGGTAGGAAATGGAGTCACGGTAAAAGGGGAAGGGGTGTGCCGACAGATCCATCTGGATGTGCAAGGAATTCAGATTAGGTAGGATTTTTTCCTTTCAGTTGGGGGGTGTCGACGTGATTTTGGGCATTACGTGGTTGAGTTCCTTAGGGGACGTTTGTGCCAATTGGAAGAAGTTGACCATGAGGTTTGAATTGGATGGGGTCAGGGTCAGTTTACAAGGGGATCCGTCTCTGGTAAAGTCAGGTGTCTCCCTGAAGTCAATGTTACGGTCCATCAATAGCACTGGGGGAGGGTTTCTGGTGGAATGTTTTTCAATTGAAAGGAAGCCAATTCACCCAGACGAAGACATCAGTCTGCAAGTTCAGGCAGTTTTGGATGAGTATCGGCACCTTTTCGACCAACCCTCCAAACTTCCTCCACACCGACCCCATGACCATGCCATAAACCTTATAGAAGGCGCCCAAGCCCCTAACATTAGACCCTATAGGTACCCATATTTTCAGAAAAATGAAATTGAAAAATTGGTGGAGGAAATGTTAGCGGCGCATATCATCCAACCGAGTACCAGTCTGTTTGCCAGCCCGGTGTTGTTAGTTAAGAAAAAAGATGGAAGCTGGAGGTTTTGTGTGGATTACAGGGCCCTCAATGAGATAACAGTCCCCGACAAATTCCCAATCCCTACCATCGAAGAACTGTTGGATGAATTGGCAGGGGCAACAATCTTTTCTAAGTTGGACCTTCGATCAGGGTACCATCAGATTAGGATCAAAGACGAAGACATTCCCAAAAAAGCTTTTCGAACACATGAGGGCCATTACGAGTTCTTGGTGATGTCGTTCGGATTGACCAACGCTCCTTCAACATTTCAGTCACTTATGAACAGTATTTTTAAACAGGTTTTGCGTAAGTTCGTATTGGTTTTCTTTGACGATATTTTGATATACAGTATTAACTTGGAAGCCACACTCAACACCTTCGGCAAGCCCTTCAAATTTTGGGTGACAATGACCTGGTTGTGAATTTGAAAAAGTATTCATTCGGACAGCAGAGACTGGAATACCTAGGGCACTTAATTTTAGCACATGGGGTGGAGGCAGACCCCCAAAAAATTGCTGCTATGGTTTCCTAGTCCACACCCACCAATGCGAAAAGTCTCCGCGGATTTTTGGGTTTAACGGGGTATTATCGCAGATTTGTTAAAGGATATGGCAGCATCGCCCAACCACTCACGCGACTCCTGAAGAAAAACTATTTTAATTGGGATCAAGCGGCTCAGCAGGCCTTTCACGCCTTAAAGGAGGCTATGACATCAGTTCCAGTGCTGGCAGCCCTGGATTTCAACCTTCCATTCGAGATCCACACAGATGCCTCAGGCCAAGGTATGGGAGCTGTGCTAGTTCAACACAAACGACCCATAGCATACCTAAGTAAGGCTTTTTCCTTTCAAGCTAAACAAAAATCGGTCTATGAAAGAGAATTAATGGTTGTTGTTTTCACTGTACACAAATGGAGTCCTTATTTATTGGGCAGAAAGTTTATCATTCGAACAGATCAGAGAAGCCTTCAATTCCTCAAGGATCAGGGGATTAAGACATCGAAACAGCAGAAATGGTTGTCCAAATTGATGGGGTATTCATTTGACATTCAGTATTTGCCGGGCACCACAAATAAGGTCGCGGATGCACTATCCTGTCTAGATGAGAACCCAGAATTATCCTCCTTATCAAAGATTCAGTTTCCGAAGTATGAGGACTTGGCAAACAAAGCCCACCAGGATCCCAAGCTGAGGCAGTTGATTCAAGCGTTGATTTTGGACCCTAACAGCCGACCACACTATAAAATCCACCATGGGTGTCTCCTGTACAAAGACAGGTTAGTTTTGCCTAGAGATTCTCGGTTTGTTCAAAAGCTACTAACTGAATTCCATTCCAGTCCGTCAAGAGGCCATTCCGGATTTTTTCGGACATACAAAAGTGTGGCCAATGTGGCTTATTGGGCAGGTATGAAGAAGGATGTCCAGGATTTTGTAAAAAACTGCACCATTTGCCAAGTTAATAAACACTCAGCTTTGAAACTCGTAGGGCTACTTCAGCCACTTCTTATTCCCGCTCAGGCATTTGATGACTTGACAATGGATTTCATCGGAGGCCTCTCAAGAACCAAGGGGTTTGATAGCATCCTGGTTGTAGTGGACTGTTTGACTAAATACGGCCACTTTCTACTTCTGTCACACCCTTATACCGCCAAGGAGGTAGCCTTAGTTTTCCTAAAAGAAATAGTGAAGCTTTATGGTTTTCCTCAGACCATCATTTCAGACAGGGACAGATTATTTATGAGTCACTTTTGGCAGGAGATTTTCAGAATATTAGGGACAGCTCTGAAATTCAGCTCTGCTTACCACCCTCAAACGGATGGCCAAAGCGAGGTGGTGAATAGGTGTCTAGAGGCGTACCTCCGCTGTTTCTACAGCTCACAGCCCCGTCAATGGCCAAACTGGCTATCATGGGCTGAATTTTGGTACAACACGACGTACCATCGCTCCACTAAGATGACCCCTTTTAAAGCATTGTACGGCCGAGACCTTCCGACTCTCCTTAAGCTCACCGATTACCCCTCTTCGGTCGATGAAGTAAACTAGCAGATCCGTGAACGCAATGCCATCCTTCGAGACCTTAAACATTACTTAGAAGTAGCACAAGCTCATATGAAAGCCCAAGCAGACCGCCACCGAAGGGACATCCAGTTCTCTCCAGGAGATTATGTTTATCTCCGGGTTCAGCCCTACAAGTTTAAATCTCTCGCCAAACGATTGAATGAAAAACTGAGTCCCGAGTCTTATGGGCCCTTCCGCGTCGTCGAGAGGATTGGTCAGGTGGCATTCAAGTTAGAACTGCTGGGGAATCTGCTTGTTATTTCTATTGCTCTGTTTATGTTATCTTAGTTCCAATTAATATAATCTGCCATTTCCTTCTCTTTTCGTGCATATTCTTTGGCTGTGTGTTGCTGTGGTTCACTGATTGCAGGGAGTTCCATCAGAAGCCATGTGCCCTTTTGTAAACAAGTTTGGTATTTTTAAGAAGCATAGGAGGTACTATAGAGCAAAAGCAGTTCCTATCAAGCCTTCCTAAATGCACTCATAGAGAGTCTCTAGTTGGAAATCCTTAAGTTGTGGCCAGTTAAAGCCAGAGGCCTCACTGGTGCCGTGACTCATTCACTTGAATAATATCTAAATGTGATGCTGGTTCATAGTTTGGGAATTGTTGGCCAAAGCCTTCTCAACCATTTGGTACTGGAAATTATGTGTGTTCTGTGGGCTCTCTAGCTATCTCAATTGGTGCAAAAATTCTGGACTGGCTGTACAAACATGTTTTCTTTCATTTTCATCACAAAACAAATTTCGCTGCTGCAATTTTTTGATCATTGTTTTTCATTTTATTACCAAGTCTTATGAATTTTGAAATATCTATGTGGTCGTAGTAGTAAATTGCTTACTATGGATGTGATTTTGTTGAAATATGTAGATGATGGAAAAGGGAGTGTTGATGCGTTTATGAGGATGATGAGGAGAACTACATACGGGTACTAGAGCCTCTGCAGAATGTTGGAGAAAGAATTGTGCCGTAGATAGCAAAAGCAATGGGTAAGAAGACAGCTTCAAAGTTCAAATCTCTAGTTCAATGGCATTATGTATCTCCTTTTTCTCTTCTACCTCATTTCTCTACAACTCCTTTACATCTATTTTTATCATCAAAACACTCACAACAATCCACAAATAACTTTTCTCTCAATTTTATTCCGCTGTTGAAACACTGCCGCACTATTCAACACTTGAAGCCTTTGAAATCTCTCCTCATCGTCCACGGCCTTACAAAAAACAAACTTTTACTTGGAGATTTTTTCAAATCTTGTTTTCATCTGGGTGCTCCAGGTCTAGCTCTCTCTACATTTCAAACCATTAAACAGCCATGCATGTTCTTGCAGAATTTAATGGTCAGAAATCTTTGCAATTATGGGCTATATGAAGATTTGTTATGTCTCTACATGAAGTGCCGAGTTTCGGGTTGCTCATCTGATGATTTCACATTTCCTTTTGTGATTAAAGCATGTTCGTCTTCAAGGGCACTTGGGATTGGAAGAGAGATTCATTGTGTTGTCTTGAGAACAGGGTATGACAAAAATCTTGTTATACAAACAGCTTTAGTTGATTTCTATGAAAAAATGGCGATATGGAGGCTGCACGTGTATTGATTGATAGAATTCCACAACCAGATTTGGTGTCATGGAATGCTTTGATTGCTGGTTATTCCTTAAACGGGCTTCATCAAGAAGCATTTGAGACTTTCAGGCGGGCCCTGGAAACGGGTTTGGAGCCTAATGTGAGCACTTTGGCAAGTGTAATTCCCGTGTGCACCCGTTTGGGTTTGTTTCATATTGGTAAATCTCTTCATGGCTTTATCGTCAAATCTGGATATATGTGTGATTTGTTTTTGGAGCCTACTTTGATTTCAATGTATACCGGTGATTTTGATTTATCTACTGCTAGAAAATTGTTTGATTCTGTGGTGGAAAAAAATGTTACTGTTTGGAATGCCTTGATACCTGCTTATACACAAAGCAAAAAGTTTTTTGAAGCTTTTGAGATGTTCAGGGGAATGGTCCGGGCACAACTGAAGCTTGATTTGGTCACTTTTGTTTCCATTATTCCATCATATGAGGGTTATAGTTGCATTGATTATGGTGAATCCCTTCATGCTTGTGCAGTAAAGCATGGATTAGAAAATCAGCTTTCTGTGTCAACAGCGTTCTTATCAATGTATGCGAAGTTTGGAAATCTTGATTCGGCCAAGTTCTTATTTGATCAGGTCCCGATTAGAAACCTGTTGTCATATAATGCAATGATTTCTGGGTGCGTGAGTAATGGGCTATGGGATGCAAGTTTAGCTGTATTTCGTGAAATGAAGATTGAAGGGTTCAACCCGGACGCAGTCTCCCTTATCAGTGTCATTTCAGCTTGCTCCAAACTAGAGGTCATTTTGCTGGGTAAATCTGTCCATGCATTTAGTCTAAGAAATGGTTTACACTCAAACATTGATGTTTCAAATGCACTCCTGATGTTTTACTCTGATTGTGATCAACTATCCTATTCTTTTAAGCTATTTCATAGAATGCCTGTGAGAAATTTGGTGTCATAGAATACTTTAATATCTGGATGCATACATTATTTTGTTTAAACCCACTCTTTAATTTATATTTAAAGAATAAAGAGTCTGTTAGACTTTTATTTTTATGGATAAATTTTTTATAATAAAGAGTTTTTGAGCCGGTCCACGAAATGAAAAAACACAAATTTTAACGCATTGAACTACTAATTTTTTTTGTCTTTTTAACATCCTTAAACGTGCGATAACCTTCTTTTATTTCTATTCAAATGTCAAATAGAACCCATTTAATAAAATATCGTGTAACATGACAGTTTGGGAGATTTTGTTACAGGAATTTTGTTTTGCACAATGGTGTTGCAAATCATAGTACTTCACATGGAGTTAAATCCAGTTAATCACTTCGGAGGAGATCATTTAGCAATTTGCTGCTAAAGAAGCAAGAGACATTGACGTAGTCATAGTGTGAAAAAAAGAAAAACCCAATCATTGAATATTTCAGAGGAGACGATAGTTTATGGTGGCGTACAGTGTGAAATTAGGGTATGAAAGGATTATTTGTCGATAATTTGAGATTGTGTTGATACAGCATGAGAATGAACCAAGAAGCATGGATATAGTGGAAGGGGCGGTGAAGAATGCGGCGGGGCGTGAAACAATCGATCTGCCGAGTGGAGGTGGACAGGGCAACCAGCTAACCTGAAGTTGCCATAAAGGGAGGGCTTTTCTTCGACGAAAGTATCAGTCATTGGTTAGAAGGACGACAATGGTTACGGTCATGGCCGACGGATAAACGGTCAACAATTTATCTAATTACACAATATGATATTTGTGTTCCGTGCTAGTGCCACCACACAATTTAGTCAACACTGTTTCAAAACACTGTTTTTTGTTGTACATGTCGGGCCCTTCAATCCAGCTCATCTTTGGAATAATAGATGCTTGTTTGAACTATTCATATTCAAATTTATATGAATAATAGATCAAAATATTATTATTATCACTACTTTTAATTTCAAAATTTTATTTTAGAAAGTGATAGGTAGTCCCAAAGTATAAATCCAAGAATTCAACGAAAGAAACAAACTTCTTTGACCGTCAGACCGATCATTTAAAGTTACTTAATTTGATATTTATTAAACACTTTAAGTGATAATTACTTTGTTTTATAACAAAAAGACACAACTTGATTATATTTCTTTTTGTGGTCAACTAATATGTAAAAGTTTATCATTATCAATATACATATAATATATACAAAATTATAAGTTCTGTATTTCAAATAAATATTATATAAGTTACATACATCTATATTAAAATTGGCTGATGGACTTAGTACTTGCATGGTTTTAAAACACGGCTCCGCCCGTTGAATCGGTTCGATCGAGAAATGATGGCTAAATCGGGTTGGTTCATGTTAAAAACTGGAAATAGCAATTGACCAGCTTCCACCCGTGGTTGAACCAATTTTTTTCCAATGAACCACCGGTCCAACCGGTATAACCCAAGTTTGCTACATTAAAATATTAAAAATTAAAAATAATAAAATTAAAAGTAACCATTTTCAGCTTTTCTCTTCTCCCTTCCCTATTTTTATTGGACAAAACCAACACCAACAGAGAAGAAAAATTAAAAAAAACCCATTAAAAATTAAAAATTGCATTTTTTTTTAATTTTTTGTTTTTTTGTTGACATCATGAATGGCGTCATGGTCCGACCTACCGGTCGGACCTTTCGACCCGTAAAACTCATGACCCAATAGCTTGGTCGGGTTGCCTCTGGGTCGGGTTTTAAAACTTTGCTTAATAGAATATGTTTACATGCATTTAATTTGAATTTGATTAATTAATCACGCGTTATAATGACATAATGTAGTATATAGACAAAAATGTGTCTTGTAAGGGTATCTCCAACCCTGCGTTAATGCAAATTTCAACTCCAACCCAATGCTATTTTTTTCCCTTATCCGAAAGCATGTGTGGACAAAGTCAATAGATGAACAATTCATATCGTGTGATTCTAGAATCACTACAAGAAAACTGAATTCCTGCGTCTAGCAAAATTAGACGCAGAAAGTCACATTTAGACGCTAAACATTTTTAGCGTCTAAATTCGGTAGTCACCCCCTTATTTGCAGTAGGCTGGTCGCAGATTCATAGCACGTCTATATTGTGGTTTAGACGCAAAAAGTTTTTTTTTTTGCGACTATCAAAATAGTCGGCAAATGTTGTTCAAAATAGTCCCCCAACTTAGACACTAAAAGTTGAAAGGTAATTTGGTAAAATTATATAGCGACTAATCAATTAGTTGCAAAATGTCGGTTTTAGTGTCTAATAATTTGTCGCGAATCCCACGCAAATTAGTCGCCAAAGGTGTAAGGGTAATTTCGTCAAAGGCTTTCGCAACTATTTTATTAGTCGACGAATGTATCTTTTTGTGACCAAAATTTAGTGGCTACTTGTAACTCTTTTAGACGCTGAATGTAGAATCCAAACGGTTTTCGCAACTATTTTATTAGTGGCTGAATATATTTTTTGGTGACCAAAATTTAGTAGTTAATTATAGTCATTTTAGACGTTGAATGTGGAATCTAATAGGTTTTTGTGACTATTTTATTAGTGGCCGAATTTATCTTTTAGTGACAAAAATTTAGTGGTTAATTGTAATCATTTTAGACGCTGAATGTGAAATCTGAAATGTTATCGCGACTATTTTTTAGATGCTGAATATGGAAACAATTATACTAAATTACTTTTTGCTACTAAAACATTAGTTGCAGAATGTGTTTTTTTAGAGCATTTCATATTGACCTTAGCGATGTGCAAAATGCCTAAATGACTTTTGCTACTAAAATATTAGTTGCAGAATGTTTTTTTTTTAGAGCATTTCGTATTGACCTACATTATACATTCAACATGAACAAAATAATGGACACAATATTAAAATTTGATCACTAAATCAAAAATCATATTTATCATATATATGTAGTCAATACATGGATTTTTATGCATGATGAGCAATAAAAATCAAAATGCACTATCACAGTGCATAACCCAAAAGAAACACATGCACCCACATTATCCTTTTTTACCTATATCTGGGCATAACTAACAAAAAAATGCCCACCATGTACACCATCTAACACTATATGCAAACAATCCTAAAAAGATGGTTTACCCCCATGTCAAAATATCTATTGTCCATACACACAAAAATAACCATCAATACCGTTAGCACGTCAAGTGTCACTAGTTCCGGTATTTGAAATAGCTGTAGTGATGAGGACGAGTCTTCATCGTTCGAGAAGGCAAGTGTGTCGCGTTGGAGCTTTATCAGATTTCTCTAGTTCAAGGGCTATAGTTAGCTGCTTCATCATCTCTAACAGACCAATTGTGGTGTTCAAGGCTTTTTATTTTCTCTTTTGGATCAAAAGATTAGAGGGTCCTCCAACTGTTTAACTCTATCCATTGTGACTTCTAGGTTCACAAAACATAAATTCAGTATCATAAATATATTCTATCACAAAGACAATACTCAAAATTAAACCACATTCTCATGCCAAAATATAGTACTAGTGATAATGTAAATGGGTCTAAACGATCAATCATTAATAAATATCAATTTACGTAACTTATAACTTTTTGTTATGGTTGTAGTAGCTGTGGTGCCCGCAGTCTTCTTAGCCTCGGTCTTCAAGTCAACTTTAAGATCTCAAAAACCTTTTACAACAAAATAATTAGGTTTTAATTTATAATTTATCAAGAATATGTCATTTTTTTTATATGAAAAGAAATAACACACTCTAAATTATTAATGTAGGAGGTCTCTCTTTGGTACCTAATTAAATACATATAAAAAACGTCAACTCTCCGTAGAAGTCAATGGAGACAAGAGGGCTATGGAGGCAAGCAATAAAAAGAAAAAGAATATGAACTGGCTAATTAATTAAAGAGATTAGGTAAGAATTACAAGGAGTTTAACAAGTAACACCATGATTAGACATTATAAAGTCTTAAATGATAGAATCAGACTTGTAGAACAGTAGGAAAAAGCAAGCTTTACAACTTTAATTATTTTTTTCTTGAGCATGCCTTATCCTCACAATCTTATAGATATTAAAAATTAATATATACATAAACAAACTTTGTTATTCACTTTTTATAAGAATTATTTAAAATTAAGAATTGTTGTAACTGATTATTCATCAATTACCATACTAATTAAAGCCTTCTATTACTTTTACTTGCCCAAAGCACTTAACAAATTTTTACTTGCCCAAAGCACTTAATAAATGTATATGTGTAGTTCTCAGCTCGGAAACAATATTTAATTTTAGAAGAAATTAAAGGTATTAGATATAGCTAACTTATACCAGGACTTACTTCAAAGTTAAATAAGCAAAAAGCATAACATCCGAAGATGAAATGTAGCATAAGGCCGCACAATTGAATGGATGCATTTAATAGTAAGGGTATCCAAACCAAATTAATTTCACTTTATGGATCTCTTACAAGAAACAGATGGGATGAAGAGCAAAAGACAACCCCTTTGAATGTTCTTTAAGTTATAAAATGAAGCTTCCGTTTATCATAATCTAGACACAGCATGCATAAAAGTCTATAGCAAGTAATTTAGTTCACTTGTTTGATCTTACTTTACTCTAATTTCACTCTATCATATTTATTAAAGATCTTCTATCGCGAAAGAGGAGGTCATTCAGTACGAAACAAAGCGAAGTGAATGAGATGAAGAACTAATGAGGCGACCAAACCAAAAGTATTGTCTGAGCCCTGTACAAGTGGCATCCCTTGCACCACCGCATGTCTTTCGGTAATTTCAAGAGCATCTGTGTCAAAATGGATTGAAGCTCCATTCCAATAGCTAAGATTATTGCAACCAATTAAGTATTCAGAATTTCAACTCTTCCAGTAAGTCAAGATGATAGGTTGCAGAGAATAAATTCTTACAATCACAGGGATTAAGGATGCCCACAATAATGCTTGCCATCCTGAAAAGGAAAATAAATATGTTAATGAACTATATCAACTTCTAGTAATTTAAAGGCAGAATCATTTAGTTCAAAAGGCATTATCGAGGAGAAAACTCACCTAACATTTACAAGCAAGAAAAGCACAAATGAGCCACGACAGGACTGCCAATAACAAAAAAAAAAGGAAAAAAAAAATGTTAGGACAGAAACATGACTATATGTAATTGATTAGGCAAGAGTGGTACAAGAAAACTGCAGAACATAGCATGATGAGAAAACACATTAAATAAAAAGAGTATACCTTACTCCCACCACTATCTTGAAGTCATCCTCTAATGATCGTTTAATATATTTTGAAAGTTAAATTTGCTTCCAGGAGCTAAATGAACCTATCATTAATACAGAATTGTTAGGGTAGAGCCACGGACTCAACTTTCCTAACTTTAGGAACTGTGAATTGTTTAACTGAAACTCACATTGATGAATCCGTTATGCAGCCTGCGTCATCTCTCTATTGGAAGGGAAAAGGCTTCTTCTTTCTCTTAGGTAGTACAGGTGGAAGATCCACATTTTGGGGATTTCTTGTTCTTTACAGTTTGATAATGTCCAGATCTCTGGCTAGAAGCATAACACTTAATTTTGAACCCCAATAATTAAAATTCAGCATTAAAATTTGATTAGAACATCAAACTAACCGAGCACAGCCACTTAAATAAGTCTCATGTTTCCACTTTTACTCATTCTTTGACTCATTTCCTAAGCACATGGTGAGTACAATGCAAAATAAAAAAATACTGTAATTAACAGCATACCATCTCACGCAATTCATGAAAATCACATGAAAACCTTGATTAATCAATAAAAATTTGGCATTATAAGCTAGATTCTATCAATCAAATTGAACTCAAGTGAACATAGATATCTATTCCACAAATCCCAAATTCTGTAACTTCTAGATCCATGCTTCTTTCATCTTATACACTTAGTCGCCAACAAGTACAAACACCCAAAACTGAAATTAGCTAATCAACAACACATACAACGCAATCATAATTGAGTTTAATTCAAACGAATAATATATCAGCTCTAAAAACGCAGTAATGAATTACCTTAGAAACAACATGAAATGTGTCAAGCAACAGTTCAAAAGCCTCCCTAGCGCCAGCAGCCTCCAATCTTTTCTTAAAAACTCTTGCAACGCCAAAATGGAACCTTCAATAGTGACTCTAAAACCCTCGATTCTCTCCCTCAACTCCAACAATGGGGCCTGCATCGTACGAGGCCGCGTCGCGACGAGCTTGGTGTTCAAGTTAACGAAATCAGCACAGTCCGGTCAATTAAATCAATAAGTTCATGCTTGAGGGAAGATAAAGAGAGTAGCTTAGATCGGAGTGTCTCGAAGGGAACAAAATTTCGAAGCTCCGAGATATAGGATCGGAGTCAAAGGTTGGGGAGGAAAGAGATTGGATTTAAACCAAAGAGGATGAGCGGCAACTAGATCGAAGAAGAGGTTAGTGGCGGATCTAGGCGGTGGAAAAGTTGCGATCGAATCCACATTTCTGATTGTGGTTGGTGTTCTTTGATAACAAGTTTTTTCTCCTAATTAATCAAGACTTCGTATTTGCATTGGAATGAAGATTTTAGAGTGCAACTGTAACTGCAATGTTAAGACAGAACGAACGCTTCTGACGTCGTCGTTAATAAAGAACATTGTTGTAAGAGCGTTTAGGGTCAGAAGCCGGCCGTGAAAAGATTGAGAACAAGAGGTTCGATGGACGACAGTCAGAACTGACAAGGAAAACGGGAGAAGTCCAGATTTTAGGGAAAAAATGGAGAAGAAGATGCAGGCGGAGTGATCAATTAGGGTTTGGGTAAAATTAGTTTGGGGCTTTTGGATATTGGGTATATGTAAAACATTTATTTGGTCCTTACATGAATGAAAAGTGACAAGTAGACCTAAATATATCATTTGACCCCTAAACAAAAAAAATGAGACAAAATCAAACTGTTATATACTTTGGGCATTGTAATTACTGTCCAAATATGGGATATTTTGAAATATAATTCTATTATGGAAATAAGTCGATTTGCAACTAAAAATTTAGTCAGTAAAGAATTAGTGTTAGTTGCCCATAATTGAGGTCGCGCGGGGAACAAATAATTTGGGGGGAATATGAATTTTTTAAGTTAAATAGAACTAAATCAAATTTAGTTGCTGTATATACTTTGGGGCCCTTGTAATTATGTCCAAATATGGGATATTTTGGTAATTTCATTTTCTATAACTAATCATAATAGTTACTAATAAATCCCTAATATTCGCAACTAATTTAGCAACTAAATTAGTAGTTGCAAAAAATTGTTTTGTAACAAAAAATGTAGATGCAAAAAGCCATATTTAGATGCAAATTTCAAATTTTGGAGGGGAAAAATCACCGGAAAAAATTGCAACAAATTTATTAGTCACTAAAACAACCGGTTCTGTGCACTAACAAAATAGTCGCAAAAAATTAACTTTAGATGCCAAATGTTGGAACATGTGGGCCCCAAAATTTTAATTCTCTTTGCTCGACTAATGTCAATTTAGTTGGTAAATGTAGTCTTTTTGCAACTAATTCTAGTTAATTACTAAAAAATTGTGTGCAAAATGTCAATTTTTGTAATGAATCAATTCACACAGTTTTTTTTTTTTTTTTTTTTTTTGTCATTAACTGAACTATGGATGTTGTTTTTATATGGTAAAAAGTTATGTCTTCGAAAAGAGAACTCATACACGTCGTATGATTTCTAAACAATAAAAGCACCTGATTTTTTGTTAAATCATTAACACGCACACTCGGGTTTACGACGTTTTTACCACTGTTAGTTTAAGTTACTATAGCATTGGTCCTAATAATTTTACCCTGCTTATAAAATTTCATTCTAAAGGACTTTTTTTAAATCTCTAATCTTCATCTTTCCATCTTCATTGCAAACCCTATCCAAACTCTTCTTCATCTCTCTCCCTTTTTACGTTTAATCACGCCCAGTTCTTTATTTCTGGGTAACTAACCAACAGTTTGCATACAGTACAAAACGGAGATCAGTTCACAGCACAATAAACAAAAAAAGAAACTAGCTAAGATTATGTTATTAAACTTTTCATTACTGCTAATTATATAATAAAAAACAAACGGATCTGCGTTTCTATGGGCTGAGATCGATGTGTAGTATAAGAAGAGAAAAGAATATGAGAAAGAAGAGGGAAAAAATGGCGAAGGATAAAGAGAATTAGAAAAGGAAGGTGAGGTAAAAAAGAGAAGAGACACACACAGTCACGCAGAGGAGAAAAAATTGGTGGAGACTCTGAGATAAGAGAGATAGGGAGAGGAAAACTTCATTTGGATTTTTAATTTTAATTGTATTCTCAGTCGTTAAATTTAGCTAACGTTTAATCAACATGAGGGGTGTTCAATAATTGACTACGGCATTGACATTTTGACATGATAGCTCGAATCATAACCTTCTCGAAACACTTGAATAATTCAATAGCAGTACTATATTTGTTGATACATAAATTTGCATCACCTCGACCGCTTCGATCAACCTTGGTGGGATCGTAATTGGTGTGTGCGTGATTACGGATATTCAACAATGAACGGATAATTAATGTAAAGAAGAAGATGACACATAGATTTTTAAAGTGGTTCAGCGAAATAAACTCTTAAGTTTACGTCCACTGTTCTTTGTATTTTCTGTGAGAGCTTATAGACTAAGTTCTATTAGAATTTCCTAACCCCTTTTTTATCATTTGAGGGGGTTTATATACAAAGTTTGTACAAGAAGCAAGAGCGAAATTAAATGGATTACAATTAGATTGAAATGTAACTCTGATATTCTCGCGATTGGGCGTTGTGATTGCACAAGGATTGTTGTCAATTTGATCATTCCCGTAATATTTGGGATATGAAGTTATCCTGGAATTGATTGAATGATCATTCGGATTGTTAGCAACTAGCTTGTGTTGGGTCGAGCTATACCTCAACGAGCTTATGCTGGGTCGGACAACCGATAGAGTTAGACTGATTCTGGGTTGAGCCACTACCTTGCAACTCCCTGAGCTTGGTGGAAAAATCACACATAACATCTGCCCCCTAATGTTTGATGCTCGTTTCAAGCTTCGAAGAGTATTGCTCGATTTAACATCGAGCTTTGCATTGTCAGTAGGCCATTAGATGCAGGCTCGGTCAAGCTCCAAGGGTTGTCCTCGAGTCTGGTCGACATACTTCACACTTGGGTCTTCTATCTTCTGTGATACCTGAAAAACTCAAAATATGAAAAGTTAGGACAATTATGTAAATTTCATGCGGTCATGTCGCATTAAATGTCGCAGCCTTTGGCAATCACGTTTCGTTGCGCGTAGGTGATTACAGTTCTCCACGCGTGGAGTCGAGGCGACAGTTATGATTGTAACAGTCTGACTATTCGTAACTCCTCGCGGATGGATGATGTGTGGCCATGTCCAATGGCCAGGATTGCTCAATGAATGGAGGGTCAAGATTTACTGTAGATCAACCGCTACGATCGAACCTCACCCTTTCATCTCCCATGCAAGCCATTATAAAAGCGAGCGAAGTCGTCAGAAACTTATTTTGCAAAAATTCTTTGACGTCTTTTGTTTATTACGTTGTCGCTACATTGTCGTCACGATGTCCATTTCGGCGAGTTCTTTCCCTTCTCTTATTCCGATAAGACTTCTTTCCTTCTCGTTAATTGCTTTCTTGATTTTTGCAGCTAAGGGTGGCCATTATCGTGGCCACATTGAGCTTTTTGGGATTTTACTAGGGTTTTTAAGTGCATCTCCGACGGCCTTGGTTTAAGAAAGGTTTATCGTGGTGGCCGCCGGAACCTTGGGTAGGCCGCGTGCAGTCACACAATTACGCCGGAACCTTGGGTAGGCTGCCGGAACCGATTGGTCGCCGAGTTTTTTTAGCTCTAACACATGTTCGCTTCTGTTTTAGGTACCCAGGAGTGAGCTATAATTACGTCTTCTTACAGCAGTCACACAATTAATCGTATGTTTGATTCACCCGCGGGCTCGACAATCCTTGGGGGTATAATCCCCAAGGCCTCTGAGGAATTCGTCACGTGGAGCTCGGATCCCGACATGGCGGGCTCGTTCAATCACGTCTCGGTGCAACTAGCTCATCGCAGACGATCTCCAGTTCATAAACGGCAGAGGGAACCACAATCCTCGATTAATGTCAAGAACCTGAAGCGCATAAGAGATGTTTATGCGCTGCAACTCAATTTAATGGTTCTTAGGGATTCTTCTCGAAAGAATGTTTCACCCGGGTGGGTAGCGACCTGTGAGATCCTCCTCAGATGTGGGGTATCTATTTCCCCTCATTATTTTATTGACAATGTCCTGAGTCGGTTTGACATCATTCCTCTCTGACTGTCCGCGAACTCATATGTCATAATCATAGGTCTATATATAGCATATATGATTGCCGATTTGGGTGAGCCATCCGTCAAGGAGCTCATCCATCTGTGTAGACTAAAGAAAGGGCAAGACCAGATGTACTCTCTTTCCAAGGCGAGGAAGGTACTTTTCATGATGGCATGGATATGAATTTATATATACATATTTAATGATCTACGCATAATTTGATAGTTGATGGATAGTTTCTTTGTATTGATACAAATATTATATGAATCAAACTTTATTCATATAAAATTTGATATAGATATTTGAAAATGAAATTGAAGATGATCAGCAGAAACTCAACATGATTGGACTAATGTGCTCAAAGAGAATTAATGTAAAGATTAGGGAAATTTTGATACATTAAGACCAACTCTTTAGTAAAGGTGTTGTGGCAAAACAAAACCACATCAAACAGTAAGCTACCTGGAAATGTGAGGATTCAACCCAAACAATAGGTTCAGGGTTTAGACTATTCTCCACATCTTTAGACTGTTCTCCACATCTTTTGAATATTATATACATAATAATAATAATAATAAATAAACAAAAAGAAGAAGAAGAATATCTTTTTCAAAGCATTTCCAATCAACATTTTCTCTTTTATGAAACAAAAATTGAAGTTGAAGCTAAAAATTTTGTACTCTCTCACATATAATTTACTTATTTGATTTATATGGAATCTTATTCCGGCCATTTAAGTTCAATGTGAATTTTATAGGAATTACTCATTCCATATCAAATCTTCATAGGTAATTAGGTGATGGCTACTACAAATCGGCAAATCATTGATTGATCTACAAAGATTGTTACCATGTAAAAAATTGCCAACAAGTTCATGTATCCATCTTTGGCTGAACGACATGCACCTACCCATAGTTTGTTATAAAGACAAGTTGGTACCTAAAAAGTTTGGGAATGACAAATACCCACTTTTCATCAAGTTCTGTTAGTGAATTCCGTCTGCTGAAGGATAGTGTGGTAATTGCAATTGCTTATTTAGTTGAAAAAAAAAAAAGTGGACATTTTCAAAACCATAGAACTTTTGGTCGTCGGCGACAGGGAAATGGCCGCGAAATCTTACAATCACTCACCAACAAACCCAGACTCCAACAGTTGGCTGTTGTACAGACTGGGAGCTGGATGTGGCAAAAGGTCGGACAAGTGGTGGGTGACGATGAAGCAACAAGGTTGGAGCGATGGGGGAGCAGCCGGTGACTAAAAAAACACCACAACAGCAACACAAACACTTCTAAACAGCAACCCACCGATCAAACACCAAAAACCAACAAAGCACAAAAGAAAAGGTTGCAAAATGTGCCTGTCTCGCGACGGCAGATGCAAGTCACAGGCAGCAAACGGCGAGTGGGAAGGGTTAATGGAGAGATGGGTTTTGAAGAGGAGAGGATGGGGAGTCAAACGGTGGTGACATGGGTGGTCAAATCCCGCTGGGGATGGTGATGGGAGGTGAGATCAATTGAAAAGGTGAAGGAAAATGGAAAGAAAGCCAACAAAAATGTCGACGGTGGTGGCTTTGAAGAAGAAAAAACTGAGATCGAAAAAGATAAAACAACAAAAACCAAAAAATCCAGATTCCAAAAAATATCAGGAGTTTGAAAGAATAAAACCAAAGAGATCTTTAATGGCAAGAAAATATCTGAACTTATAATGCAACATTCATAGTGTAGAAAGAATTGAGTTGACATTCAATTCACAATCCCACTTATTGTGATTAGTTGTCATGAGTTGTGAAACACTTGAATCAATACCAGGAATTAAAATTGTTTTTGTGTTCCTTGTCAATTCTTAATTTTATAAAATATCTCTCGAATCTAATTTATATTCCATTCAGGCATTTGACTGAATAGTTACCTGATGCACATGGGACTTTCAAGCTTTTAATTGAAGAAGAAAGGGGTAAAATGACATAATTGCCCTTTATTTGTTTTTAAATTTACTATTTTATCCTTCTTCAGTTAAACTTAACCAATAAATATTAACGGAAAGTAGGCGTTTGTCATTTCCAAACTTTTTGAGTATCAACTTGTCTTTACAGCAAACTACGGGTGGGTACATGTCGTTCAGTGCGGACGAGGTGTAGCCAAACACATGCGAGCTGCGAGTCAACGAGCATGGGTATAGCCCAACCCCCCCGACCGTCAAAGAAGGTCGTGTTCGATGTATGGCAACACTTCATCAAATCAAAACGGCCAAAGCCAAATGGGGAAGGGGAAGAATCATGTGGGATATGTAATTTCTATGGAACCATTATTGGCGCTGAGAAGGGGATTTCGATGATGCGACGACACGTGGAGAAGAAGCACCCCCAAATAATGCAGTTGTCAGATACATCTTCAAGTGAATCAGATAGACAAATTCAAACTCAACTTAATTTTAATCCACAATCCTCAACTCTTTCAACATGGCAATACAATGCACATGTTGCACGAGAGGAAATAGCAAGATTCATAGTTGCTACGAACTCTCAAATTTGTTTATCTAAAAATCCTTATTTTATTCACATGATTAAAACTGTATTTTGTCCAGCATATACCCCTGTTAGTAGAAGTACAAGTAGAAGAGATATACTAAAACTTTATAACAAAATAAATAATAAACGCAAAAACGAATTTCAAAATTTTAGGAATATATCTATTACACTCACATCAGACATATAGGCTTGTAGATCAAAAACCGATTTTTTAACTGTCACAATACATTTCTTAGATCATAATTGGGGTTTACAACAAAAATTGATGGGTTTTAAACCATTATATGAAAAACATAGTGCTGAAACTATTCATTTTACAATTCTTGAAGTTTTGCAAGAATATTTATTAACTGATAGAGTTGTAGTGCTAACGATAGATAATGTACCTGCTAACACCGCGACAATATCTTGATTTGAAAAGAAATTGGATCCGTGTGGTGAAGGCAAATTTTTTTCACCAGAGATGTGTTTATCGCATCATAAATTTGATAGTTAAAGCAGGTTTAGATGTTATACATTGAAAATGGAGAGGGTGCGCATGGCTATCGGATTTATCGTCGGCAGTAGCAATAAAAGATGGCAGGAGTACGTCAAATATTGTATACAAGAGGACCCACCAGTTCGACCTTTGAAGTTATGTACGGACATGCCTATCCGTTGGAACTCCACCTACTTGATGTTGGAAAAAGTTTTGCCAACCGCGAAACAAATTACAAATTTCATCAACTGGAAGCAATATCCAGAGGAAGTTGTTAGCTATGATGATTGGGCGGTTTGTGAACTTTTTTATCAATTTCTTCATATTTTTTATGATGCTACTAATACATTAAGTGGTATTTATTATCCGACTACTAATTTAGTGTTAGATATTTTACTTCAAATTGCTAAAACTTTTGCTCAATATAGATATAATAATGATTTAAGGGAAATTGTTTTAAAGATGGAAGAAAAATATGAGAGATATTGGTTAGATATTCCATTTTTATATGGATTAGGCCTTGTTCTAGAACCTATGTTTAAATTACACGTAGTTAACTGTATAATTACTGAGATAGACCAGCATTTAGGACATGATTATATGTCTTATTTGACTAACTTAAAATTGGATAGGCTTTTTTCTTTATATAAGAACAGGTACAATGGAAGTGGAAGTGGAACGTTCAGGAGAGAGGATTCGGACCTTAATGCAACCCTCCGTCAAGGATCGAGCAAGTGGACGTATGTGGAACGTCGCAGAAATAGCAGCTCCAGCTCATACATACATGGACCAAATGAGTTGAATCGCTACCTACAAGTAGACTTGTCTTTTATGATGATGAAGGAGCAATATGATATGGATATTCTTCAGTGGTGGAACCAACATGAAAGTCGATTTCTCATCGTAGCCCAAATGGCACGTGACATTTTATCTGTGCCGGTTTCTACAATTGCATCCGAGTCAACATTTTTAACGAATGGTCAGATTGTTAAAGACAAAAGATGTTCTTTAACCGATGAGATGATTGAAGTGATAACGTGTTTACGGGATTGGACTCATGCAGAAAGAAGACTACAACAGCACCCTGAAGATCCCGAACTACTCAAACTCTTTAGGAATACAGATTTGAATGATGTAAATATTGTTGACGGTGAAAATGAATAATTTAATAAAAAAAATTATTTAATTGTTTATTTGTGAAGCGTGAATGTGTGAAATGTGAATTTATCTTAAAAATTAAAATTAAAATTAACTATTAATTTTTTTATTATTTTATTATTTTTTAAAATTAACTAAATGTTTAGAAACTTACTAATCTACCCATGAAAAATTCTAAAAACCCCTTACAAAATTTTATTTTGCCCCTAAAATATAAAAAAAAAACAGGAGGGAAAAAGAAATTATCCAAACCCATAGGATCAGTCCTGGGTCATAGAACTGGTCTGAGTCCTCATATTTTTCATGGGCCTGAGACCCGTGAGCCACTGGTCCCATTTGGGACCAGTCCCAAACGGGCCCAGGCCTGGGCCTGCTTGGGACTTGTGGTTGACCAGCTCTCAGTTCGCCCATTAAGAAAAAATTGTGTTATGAAAAGAATAGAGAATGTAAAGAGGAGAGAGAAAAAATAATTGTTTAATCAAAAGTTTAAAATTTAATATAAAATGTGGGGCCACGTTTCTCTCTCCCACATCGTTTTCGCTCGACTGAGACTCAAGATTTCCAGTAGTTAAAATGGAGCTGAAAAAAGTGATTGAAATAGTGTCTATGGCATTGTCAAGAAGGAAGCAACAAAAGAGTAGACTATGCATGGCCACCGGCCTAAAAAGTACTTTCTTGTCTTCGTCATGCTAGCTTGGGGGTAAAAACAAGTTATTCTTTTCCCACTACACCAACCTAACGCCCTGAAATTTTAAAATCTCAAGCAAAACGTGTCGATGAATCTTTAGGAACTTAGATAAAAGAAGATAACAGAGAGGAGATAAAAACCGTTGGATAGTAGGACAAATTTAAAGAACCGGAAAAGAATAAAAAAGACGGCTTAATTCATGATATATAACCGTTTGTGTGACTTTGTAGTGTGTAAAGACGAAACAACAGAATCCGGCGCAGCTACTTACACAGGATGCCTCCGGTCCCTCCCTATAATTACAAGTTTACTTCTTCCATTTTCCTCGTGGCAGAATCTACGATAAACTGGGAAGCATGGAAAATCCCTCAAAAAAACTGAAACAGGAAGGACTTCCTGAACCAGAAAACGAGCACAATATCATGGTCTCCGCTCTGAAGCGCATAATCGCAGGCGACACTGGTGATGATCAAGGTGCTACCTCTTCATTTCCTTCAATTGGTACTACAACTGGTGAGAGCAAGGATGAGCAACTAGTCCACACAACCATATCTCTGCCTGCAGTTGCTGAAACGTGTCAGCAATGCAAAATTGAGGGCTGTCTTGGATGCAACTTTTTCTCCGATGAAAGAAATGAACAGGACGACCAAAAGGAGAAGAAGAAGTACAGGGGAGTTAGGCAGAGGCCATCGGGTAAATGGGCAGCTGAGATTTGGAACCCGGTCGGAGCAGAACGTGTGTGGCTTGGCACTTTCGAGACGGACGAGGCTGCTGCCAGAGCCTATGATGAGGCAGCCATTAAATTCCGACACTCACGGGGACTTAAAGCTAAGCTTAATTTTCCAATCTCAGACTATAATATAAATCAAATCGTCGAACGTGAACAAATCGATATAAATGCAGCTGAACGCCATACAGAAAACGATGAACAAAGCACAGATGATGTAGATATATAGCAATAGAGAGATATCTTCATAGAAATTAAATGAGATGTGAGAGTTGATCCATGAATTCTTTCTTAACAGAGTTTGACAGGGTTAACTCTTTTGTGTTTGAATTCTCCATTTGTCAGATTTTAATGTTAAGAAGTTCATTTAAGTCGTACATTATGGAAGATCAATATCGCAATTTCCTGATAGTTTGCCTTAGTTGAAGAGTTTCAAATTTTTTTTCCGGGTAGACATCTTGGAAATTCAACGAAGGCTATTTGAAACTCCGTGGGCGCGCGATAAATAAAAGAGAGTCAATAGTATGACCCTAATTATCTGAAAATTTTTGTTATCTAATGAGACCTCAATTTGAAGGGATTATTCCTTGACTCAATACAATAAAGCAAAACTTAATTGAAATTTTAGGGTAACTTTTTTTTTTTTTAATCACCGAGGTATTTGGGTCAGCCTGCGCATACTTCAATTAATCTTTCAGGGTTCTGGAACTACTGGTCAGATAAAAACCCTAGTGACCACCCTTATTAGTGTCTAAGGGGACTTGAACTCAACCATTCATAAATTCTCCTTTTATTCTTTTACCATCAAGTTACCTAGTGTCCAATAGCGGTTATTTTAGGATAACTTTTAAAGTCACTGTATTTTCATAAAGTACCGTCCAAATGCTAATTATAGCTATATTATACAAATCAGTCTTGTTTTTTTCAACAATTATTCAAACACCACCATGGTGTTAAGATTGGTATGTCCATTATTGTTATGGAAAAAATTGTCATTTCCATTATGTGCACTCATTTCTATCAATTATTAAAGAAAATGAGACGCTATTAACATTAGGGATTGTGTTTGATCAATTGTTGAAAAGATTGGCATGGCCCCGTACTTAGCATTTGAGTAATACTTTCTAAAACACCCAATGATAGTTTTCGAAATTACTCCATTAATATTTTATGTAAAGAAAGAAGGGATGAGATGGAGTAAATGAAAATGTAAATTCTATCAAAATAATAAAAAATTTATCTTCAATTTAAGTTGTTGTAGCTCAAATTTTTTACCTAATAATATATTACTTAATACTATATTACCTTGTGTAATTGATAGACACATGCCAGGTTAGTATTTTTTTTAATTAAATACCCCTTCAAATTTTTTTTTTCAAGATTACTATCACCATCCAAATAAATTACTGAAGAGGCTGTTGAATGGGATTTTATTAGTATTGGTTTGTTATTTTGTTAGAATTTTATAACGTCTAATCTCATCTAAGAGCTTGAATTAAATAAATTCTCGAGGATGGTGTTTAGATTTTAATTATTTGAGCCCGTTAGAAGGGAGATGGCCAAGAATTTAGACAAATTCAGAAATATCCAAAATTTGAAAGATAGTATTGAAAGAAATAAGAGTTTGAAATTTGGGAAAGAAACAGTCCACACGTAACAAAGTATCTAAAACAATAATCTCATGATCACTTCTATTGATGCCTGAGAGAATTCGAATTCAGAAATTCATGAAATCTCTTTTTATTATTTTATCATCTCTTTTTATTCTTTTATCATCATACTATTAATGATAGTTAAGGTTTTCAGTTTTTATTCTTCTTTTTTGTAAATTTAGTAGATCTACACGTATTTCTCTTTCATCTTCGTCTCTTTCCTATCTCTCTACGGTTTGAGTCTTTTTTCCTTTAAAAGTTTTCCTCTCCAACTTTTTCATATTTCTTCTTTTTCAGTCTTCACCCTTCCTCCAATTCTTTTTATCTTCTTCTTATTCGTCTCTCCTATTGAAAAGAGATTAATTTTTTTCCTTTGTTATATATATATGTTGGAAAGGAGGTTCACTACTGTTAGGGTTTGAATTGTAATTTACTTTTTCATACATGGATATGGATTGACAAATTTCTAGTGAATGTAAAGTGCTTAATATTTGTTATTTTTAGAAGATGACGTAGGATTTATTTCATGTAAAGAAAGTTGACTTTTTGTTAGATATTTATTATTTTTAAAACCATAATTACATTATCAACTTTTTAGAAATAATTTTATTTGAAAAACTAAGAGATACAAACTTTTATACATAAATCAATGTGTACATAGATGAGTATATGTAAAAAGTAAACTCGATAAATACTAAATCAATGTGGTAGCAACATAACTAGAAAAACTATTTACGGGCTAAAATGTAATGTTCAATGGATAAGGGTGGCCAAAGAGAATTAGAATTTTAAATTTAATACCATAATACTAAATTGTTATATTCAAAAAAAAACTATGGAGGGCTAAGTTGAAAAACTTGAATCTATAAGGATTAAATTGTTAAATTTCTATTTAATATTGGCCTCTGTTATTTATTTTTAGAAGATGATGTGGTACATATTTTACATAAAGAAAGTTGACTTTTATTGGACATTTATTTTATTTTAGAAATATTTTTCTTTGAGTGTGGATTGTAAATTAATGGACCATCTACAAAATTATATAATAAATCAAATATTGTGTCAAATTTTTCTTAATTTTAAAAAATAATTAGGATAAATTTGTAAAGTAATTAATATTCTTCAAAAACCTCATACATATTCTTTAAAAATTCTCAAATGTAAATTTCTTAAAGTTTCTAATGTGAAAGCTAAAGGTCAACGACTGGTAGTTGGCTTTGATTTCATAGCAACATGTTGTTAACTGTTAATCTCGTATGCTATAAATTTAAAAATGTCTACACCAAAGATTATATATAACTCATGTAAGGTTGATGATGGACTCATTTAAAAACATGAACATCTTATGGGTAATCAAGATCTTTGCCCATCCAAAATTACCATGAATCACTCCATTAGTTTAGTGTAAATCTTATGGTTTTTTTTTCATTATGTAACTATGCAATTAATTTCTGTAACATTTTATTTGCAATTATCTTTTGTTATTTTATAATTTTGATCAATTTATCTACAATTTAAATATGAAGTTATTTCTCACCCCTTCTTCACTTCTTTCAAAAAAAAAAATTTAGGCCTCAATCCGTTTTCATAATTGAGCTTTTGGAGAAACTAATTAGCGTTTAATTATAAGCCAAGATAGAGTACCAATGGTGATTAATTCTACCTATGTAAACATTTGTCCTGTCATGTCAACTCAAAAGCAAAAAAAGTGTTACGTACGTCGAAGTATTTCTACCTTAAAGCCTAGTACTTCTTTCAATTTCTCGAAATTAATTTTACAACCAATTTACAATAAAAACACTTAACAAACAGTTCAGTTTCTTTTCTACTGCTTGATATATGTTAATAAGCTTTTTTTTTTTCTTTAATTTATTCTGTAATTTTTTTTTCTTAATTTCCCTCTCTTTCTAATGTTGTTATTGGTTAACCTATTGGAAGTGATCCAAGAACGTTCTTGGATGACTTCAAAAAGGGTGAAATATATATATATATATCAACTTTGTATTTAATTGCATATGAGATTTTACAAAGAGGATTTGTTTACTTTTTAGTGTTTTCTAAAGAAACACATGTTTTCTAGGTAATACTTTCCAACCTTGATCGAATTAATAATTTGTAAAATGATATGGTATCACCAAATTAGATCCAAAATCATTTTGGAAATGCAAATATTTAGATATAATCTTGAAAATTAAGTATAACAATTCTCGTTAATGTGAAATGAAAAGCACATAGGTAAGTAGCATGGTGCCTTACTCCTATATCACATATGAATGATATGAATAACATATATAAAATTTAATTAAATATATAAATTAAGAATTTTTATATTTTTAATCGAGTTTGAATAATATATATATAATATCCAAGAAATTACATTTAATTAATGGTGTAGGGCTTTGCAAATATAAAATTTTAATTAATGCTTATATAAGTATTGACACATCCTTGAACACTCTTTATTATAAACTGAAAAAGCATATATAAGAAAATTACATTTTGCAATATTATAATTTTTTTATATCTTCCAGTTTGGTGGATGATCAGGAACTGTGTAGCCTGAAACACAAGATTAATTAGTTAATTTACATTTCTATTGATCAAATTAAAATAAAATTTAAGGTTTAAAGTTTAGGGTTTTTGAACTAAATTTTTATTCTTACTTCCACATTTGAAGCCTGGTTGAATTGTGAGACCACATTTTCTTGCTACAATAACGGCATTCGTCATGTTAACCAGCTTTGTCACAATGGGAGTAACAAAATTGCAAGCACAACGGATGTCAAATTTGTTCACTGCGCTACAACACTCTTGTGACGGATTCAAATTAGGATTTTCAACGAACTTGGAGCATTGTTTTCTAAGGTCGGAAATATTTCCTCCGCATAGTGTTTGTTGCGAGACCCCAAGATGAGCGAGCATCAAGTTTGCCGCCACCATCACCACTATTGTCGCCATGGCCAAACCTCGAGTGTTTACTATCACCATTTCTTGTTTATACACTATTGCTAAATCTTTGCTAGTGTTCTTGCATATAAATGTAAAGAGTTAATATTAGTTTAAGTAAATAAGGTTAATTTAGAATGAAAAAATTAATGCTTTTAATTGATTAATTAAAAAAGAGGTTAAAGTCTGTTGGAAAGTATATAAATGAGCCTTTATCTTGTAATTAATTTCTTTTTCCATATTTAGTATATAAATAAATTTTTTCATAATAATAATAATAATGGAAAGTAGTTGTAATTCACACAATTAGAGCCTAACTTATATTTTAACTATAAAAAAACCTTTTATTAAAAACTCTCGAATAAGGGGTACTTAATATTTTTCAATAATAACATATGCACTTCATAATAAGTGATCTTACTTGAAAGGGTGTCTACAACCTATACAAACTCGAAAATCTGACATGGACCAAATCGATCTAAGTAGGTTGGTTCAGTTTTGTAAGAGTGTTCAAATTACACAAGTACAAAAACAATAATACTAGAGGTACAAAAAATTTTACAAAGATTTATTGTACAAAGTGATGTGGCAGAGAAGTAAATATAAAAAGTCAAATTCATCATATTCACTGATCAATTCATTTCTTACCACATCACTTTGTATAAGAAATATTTGTAAATTTCTATGTACGTCTTGCATTACCTGTACAAAAAAGAGAAATTGAATTTTTTGTGGTTCGATTCGAAACAAAATTGATCCCGAGCCCAAAAACCCAATAATTTGGGTTACAAGGTAAATGAATAAATCGTAATTTTTTTTGGCAAAATAATTGATATGGGTTTTATGAGAATTAGTAGTCCTCGCGGCAAAAATGTTGCTCACAACAGAGATAGAACTAAATACTTTAAATTATATGGGTCTTCTAAAGATTTATTACTATCATCCAACATTAAAGTACAAAAAATTACATACATCGTTTTAGTAATATAATCTTATTTTTATTCTCATTAATACAGTGCAATACTATATATCTTAACGTTTATTATAAACTTTGTATCGTGTTAGGTAGAACAAGGAACACTTTGGTATATTGTATTATCATGTTTAGTACTGTATAACATTTATTATATCATATAACACTAACATAACGAAACATAATAGGGTGTTCAATGTACTACTAATATCATATACTTTTTCCTCATTCAATTACTATTGTTTTTTCAATACTGTTGTAGCCTGATTTAACACTCCAAAAAGTCAAGGATTAATTAGAATAATGTACTATTAAATCCAAAATTAAAAGGGTTTATTATTAAAGCATTTGTTTTCTTAGATTATACTAAAATATCAATTATCGCATTATTTTCGTCGTATAAGTCACCATGTGAGAATGAGAGTTCGGATAACGAGGCCCAAATATAAGAGCCCATAAGTTGGGAAGAGGAGAGGCTTAACATGGGTAAGCCCAATCAAGGCCCAAATACCTGGGTAGCCACAATCCATAAAAGGCTCAAACTCAAATCAAGATTCAAAATCTATACACAATGCTGTAAAACTCCGAAATTTTGGCTTTGGATGATAAAAAATAAGTCTTTCTATAATTCTAATTATTATTATAGAATTGGAAATTTTACCTTTTAGGGTTTAGGGTTTAGGATTTAACCTAATGATCTTGACATGCATAATTTATGTAGGTTGAGTCTTTATTTATTTTGTTTGGTTTTTTGCTTTAACCAATTTGTTTTTGTTCTAGTGTTCCTAGATTTGACCACACTCATCTATTTTCCTCCTATATTATATTATATTATTTTGAATTTGTCCCTTCTAAAATTAATTTCTTCGGGTGGCCAGGGCAATACCAAAATTTTAACATTTTGGATTATAATATTATTTAATACATTTTTAGATTAAATACCTATTTTGATATCCTCGGATGTTGAGTTATGTAAATGTATCAAATTGCCCTTGCAAATTCCAATTAAAAGGGTCTCTATTGATATTATTTTAATTATAAAGGCCTCAATTGTGTTTTTAATTTTGTTAAAGGTAAATTCGCCCCATCAATTTGTTTAAAATCAAAATTCCATCTTTTCCACTTCTCCAATTGTAATATCAAAGTCCCAAATCAGTATTAAACAAACTCCACTAATCCTTCAAATCAAATCATTAATATATATTATTAAACCTCAGGTGTGTCCAGTCAAAACCCCACAGAAGCAAGTAATGAAAGCAGATAATGAAGGGTTCCTGAAAAACCAAAATCAAAGTAAAAGCAGTGGTTGATGGTATTCAGGCTGCAGAGTCGGCTAAAAGTGATTTAGTGGGTAGACAAACAATGAGCATTTCCCAAAGCTCACATTTGTTAATATTGCCACATTTTTACATAATGTGATAGAGGTTCAGGTATGCAAAATCAAGCTATCTTGACCAAAGACAAGTCATTGTTGTACCTACGCTTAATAATGTTTTGTTAATAATCGCAGTGAGTTTTGTGTTTTGGTATTGGTAATCAACGAGCCTTTCAGCTAACTCCATGGTGGTAGTAGGAAATGAAACACAGGAGAATCATGTGAATCTGGTTCTAATCACTGAAACATCTAGTAAATTAAATCTACAATAAAAGTGATGAAAGAACAGAGTAGGAGGTCAGCGTTCCCCAAAGCTCACATTTATCATTACTGCCATGAAAATAAAAAAAAAAATCAGCAGGATCATAAATAATTTTAATACATCAAATACCAAGAGATAAACAATCAGGTTTGCAGCCTAGAAAGGACAAATAAAGGAATCGATAGACCACAACCGACTATTAAACAATACTTGTGAACAGCGGTGTGGCTACCAGCCCAACTACCACACTAGAATCCATTCCTCCCTCACTTCGTCAAAAGACTCAAAACTGCTATTATCGACCAGTTTTGCAAACTTACATTACAAAAACCAGCATAGCTTTAATTATATTGGCGCTCAAATTCACACACTTGACATTCCATATTTACGCAATGAATCATGCCAAATGTAAAGAAAACGCTCATCCCAAAAAGTCACCCTTCTTTCTGGCGCTCTTTTCTCAATCCAAGAAGATCATCCTCCATCATGCTCATGATGGTGCTGATGTCCCACTCGTGGTCTGTTTAGCCACATAAATCTGCTTCATCTTTGAGGGGGCAAAACCCTTTTCTGCACTGAAGGGCTGGTTCCGCCCATGGAACCCCATTCTTCGGTGGGACCATTCGCCTCCAGAACTATTCTTTTGTGAAATACCACTTCCTCTTTGATAACTGTACCCTGAAGAATTACTGTACTGCTGGGAAGATGTATTCTTTTGCTGCGAAGACTGAGGCTTAAAAGTAGCAATATTGTTTTGGCCAACACTCTCACTGCTGCTGCTGCTGCCGCTATTCTGAACAACATCAATCTTGCCAGCATCTGTGATGGTGCTTAGAGACAAGCTCTTAGCAACAACATTCTGTGTCGAAGTCCCAGGACCAGTAGTGTTTGATGAGTCAACTAACCCCAGTTCATCAGGCAACTGGGTGACAGTTACATCACTAGCTGCATGATAATTCCGGCTGCTCTCAGAGGGTGTTGATGTTCGGGACTCAGAAAACCTATTGGCAGATGACTGGTCAACAGGAGGTCCATGGTTATATTGTGGAGGAAGTACACCATCTGGCTGTTGTTGCAATGGCATTGATATGGAAACGGGCTGATGAGGAGCTGCAGTAACATTCGACCACTGACCTTGGACCGACATATCTGAAGAGGACTGGACACAAAATATTCAACCAAGTGTTAGCAAAAAGAAATGTGGCAGTAAATTACTCTAATCAACAGCAAGATATGCTTATTCTGTGGTCCCGAGGCTTCAGAATAATTCCGAACAAAAACACTCCCTACCCGTTTCATTGGCATAAAACCAATGGATTTTTTTTTTGCAAAACATAATTCAGTAACAAAAAACCTACAGAAGAGGGGAAGGAGAGAAACCATCATTTTAGAAGTCAAATGGCTTTCCGTTTTAGAAAATCTCTACCTGAAACGGGGAAACATCAAACATCGCCAAAGTAGAAGCCATAGGCATGAGAGGTGACCCAGGGGCAAGATGCTGGATTGGAGCAGTTAAACTGGTAGGATTGCGTTGGGCAGCTACCATGTTCAAATCGTTCACCTCTCCTTCACCAACACCCATAGCAGAAGATACAGGATGACGCTTCCAATCAGGTTGCTTTGCAGACGGAATATAAGTGGTACCCATAAAACTCAAACCAACTTGTCCAAACTGTCCCACTGGTGCAAAATGGTTGTAGACAACCATGTGTGGTGGGCCTTGAACCCCTGGTATACCCCCAGTCGGGCTGATGAAAGGGCCAGCATATCCTGTGGGAGCACCATAGAATGAATCTACACCAGAATGACATTGTTGCCAGGTCCCAAGGGGAGTTGAACTTGGAATACTACTCTTCTGGGTCTGTGATTGAGCAGGGACAGATTCATCATGAGGTCCAAAAGTGAAAATCGGACCCCCCAACATGGGATTCATCTCATAGAAAGGAAAATGAGATGCTGGGCCTCCAGGGAAATGTGAGATCATCTGGCTAGAAGAATTTGGTGGGCTCGGTAAAGGTGGCCACAAGGAAATTGGCGGGGTCTCAACAGACAAATCTGCTGGCAAAGCTACAGTGAGAGACTCTTCAGCCCTAGATTGACTCACTGATTGCTGATCACCTGCTAAAGAAGATTAGACAAGTGTCAGGTGAATAGATTGGAAAAAAAATTAACACCTAAAAATATATGGTGCAAGGCTAACCACTGTGGTAGCAAAAATATATTTACTACCAGCTGTTATACCATCAATTTCTGCACCTCCAAAACTTTTGGTCTCTGATACAGAGGCAGAGCAAGTTCCCAGTCCATTCCCAATAATCTCATCACTACTTATAGCAGCAACAGCAATGGCAGAGGCAGCAGCTTCAGCTTCACAATCTTCCAGATTGACACAAGTTTCATTAGAGTGTTTCTCTTTGTCAAAGAAGAGAGTGCAATCACTCTTAGCTGCAGAAATATTATGGGCGATTTGAATTTCTGAGCGGCATGGACCAGGAGGGCCTATTCCATGAGAAACGGCACGAGTGCTAGGTGGGAGAACTGTGGGAGATGTCACAGCACCTGGATGCAAGAGGGAGAATGAACTTTAAGAAAGAGAGAAAAGAGCATTTCTAGAAAGCTAAAAGACTCAACAAAAGAAAATATGCCCACCAAATTGAATTTTCTCCCCAGCAAGCAAAGAGTTTATTGGGCTTGCAGTGGAAGAAAATGACTTGTCTTTTGTCAAGATAGCTGATGATTGCATGCTGGGCTCACCAACTGAGCTGGTATGATCTTTACTGGAAACACGAGAATCAAATTGCCCAGGATTCATAGCCTCATCTAGCTGGTTCTGCGTTAGGGCCATTACCTACCAGAAACTTGAATCAGGTTAAGATTTTCAAACATTTTCTCAGTAGCTACTTAAAACATATGAAACCATGCATAAGTAAATTTACCCGCCAGCAAAAAAAAAAATAATAATAATAATTCAGCCCAATAAGTGGGAAAATACGTCATTCACTACAAGACAGTATGGTCCTGATGAAATTAATATCAAGAAGTCCTGACTAGAAAATGGCTCTCTCTCTTCCATATATAGGGTCAGAGTGTCAGACTATATCAACTTAGGCCTTTGATTTAAAACAATTTAACGGTTGGTAAATGGGAAGTTACAAGTAGTAATTTTACGTGCCACGTCATTGTGATTTATCAAGAGCTATAAATCAGTGTCTCAAATTAAATAAAAAATTTAAGTTACTATAGCTCGACCCATACATATATATATTTGTAAATCTTGATGGTAGGAGGAAAATTATTAAAAAGGAAAAATACTTTGGCTGTGCATCAGAACATACAGAAAGAAAAGACCAGGATACAGTGTAAAATAAATACACAGGACAAAAGCACCAAAGATGACAAGTGGCAGGTCAAACTTCACTGAACTAGAGGACATATTGGTAACACAAGGCTTAAAAAAAAAAAAAAATACACTTCGTACATGCTGACATGTCTACATTCTAACATATGTTCAACTTTAGCAATTGCTGATCCTAAATAAAACAAATTGAACCATCTGAGCTAACATTTTCTGTCAGAGAAAGAGACTGCTGAGCATATACACGCATGCAAATTAAACACATGCTGAGACTTTAATGAAAAAAAAACAATGAAAGATTGAGATTCTGAGGTAAAAGCAAGGGGCCAAAAATATGGGCAGCATTTTTTTAGGAATACATCCCAATATGTCAACAACTAACAGCTATCGTAATCAAGAAATATGTATCAACAGTTTGCAAACCTGTTGATTAAGCCGAGAATTGCCCCACGAACCCATAGGTGTTTGAACATTATCAAGAACTTTATTCTTGCTGTCAAATATGAAGCCTGATGCAAGATTCTTTTCACCACCAGATAAGACTGGAACGGGGCTCTTTTGGAGAGACCTGTGGAAAAAACATATGAGATTGACACAACTGAATGTGTTTATTTTTTGGCAGTATGAAATTTCTTTGAGAGCATATATACTTGATTGTCTGGGGTCTTTTATCAGCCTGGACATCTGTTTTCAGAGCTGGAGTGCCAATTGGAGCCAAGGGTTGCGACACTTTGGAGGCACCAAATCCTGTAGACACTTCCATATGTGCCGAATTCCGTCCGTCAGTGGCAACAAAATCAGAGCGAACATCATTTGCTGCTTCACTCATTGATGCAGAAAATTTGTTTGAACTTGCTGAGACAAGAGAATTTTGCGAAGTTGAACGAGATTTCCTTGGCATCTGGCATAAACAATAAAACACATTCAAAACCTTATTGCTTAGTTTCTTACTTTTAAAATATTTCTCATTTTAGGGCAAGACATAAAAACAAATTGAAACATAGCATCAAAACCTTTGTGAACCGAGACTTTGCCTTGATCTCTTTTTCTCTCTGTTCACGCCGATCATTCAGCATTTGCCTCTTCGACCTCACCTCAATAAAGTCATCTTCGTCACTAGGGGCTTCTATGCCAGGTTGCTCAAAAACACGCACGACGCCACTTTGTAAGGGAGTATCAACATCCTCTTTAGAGCGAAAGGTCCTTTTAAGGTTTCCCTCTTCAGGATGTGGGATGTTCTGACTCTTAGTCAATGATTCTCTTCCTACTCCCTTTCCAGCCTTGCTTCCAGAGTCTATTTCCCGTGAACTTATTACACCTAAATCCAGGGATTCTGATTCATTCATCTGTTTCATCGATTTATTTGACACAACGACTCTCCTATACCCACTTCGGTTAGAAAATCCAGTACCCCTTCCATTGATATTTGATTTATCATCTAGAGTTATTTGGTTAGCTGAAACAACACCAGCAGATAGCCGCTTATCAATATTTTCCCGAACTCGAAACTCAGTTCGCTGGCGCCGAGGCCTCCTCTGAAATCCACCAGAATCTGAGCGAGAAGTTTCAGGAGCAACAAAAGATGACTTTGAGCCAGAATTATTTCTAACTGAAACAACATATCTTTTACTTCTGCCACCAGATATTAGACCTTGAGCTTTTGACACATTCAACGTTTTTTCTTTTGAACTTGACACAGAAGATGCTGCTCTAGCCTGAAGCAGGTTTTCTGATTCTTTGGACAAGGATTTGAAGTTTCTCATGACTGAAATATGGTGACCCTGGTCCTCTACTTGAAGACCTGAATCAGACCTTGTTTTCTTATCACCAAGGGGGAAAACCTCTGCACGACCCTGCTGTGCCATAAAAGTAGTTACTGCACTTTCACTTGCTGGCAATGAAGTTACCTCATTTAATGCATTCCCTTCAGAAAGATCCAAATGCCTTTGAGCAAGGCCTAATTGGTTATCCATCGAAAGAGACGATGCATCACTTTTCATCAAATTCTGAGAAATTTCTGGACTAGGTTGAATAGGCTGTGAAACTGCTGCATTTTGATTCAATGAAAAGTTGGCTGATATATTAGATTGAACAATAGGCACTGATTGAGCTGCCAAAGGAAGTACTCCCTGGGAAATAGGTGAAGAATATCTCAACTGTCCAAACTGGAAGAGAGGAGATTGTGAGGGGTGCATATGGGCAAGGGATGGACCCACTTGGGGATGCAGAAGAGGCATCTGTATAGAACCAATCTGTATGGCTGGAATAGGAGAAGGTATCAAAGAAGGCCCTGAAAACAGCCCAAACTGCAGCTTAACAGGTGCCTCTGCCTGACTTGGACCAGCAGAAGTTGCAGACGTGACGGTCTGATCTGATGATGAATGTGATGTCATATCAATAGAAGACGGTATTGGCTGCTGATTAGACACAACAGAACCACTGTTAGCATCCGCATGAACCAGTAGCTCAGAAGCTGCTGATAATTGTGTACTACTGGGCTGAATAACCAAATCGTGCATTGCATTCTCAGCCTCCTGGAAGATTCTAGAAGAACCACCAGTAGTTGCTTGGGAAGGAACATTGGCAGATTGTAGTGTTCCACACACACCATCAAAACATCCCTGGTCTTCAACAACAGTACCAACAGAAACCTGTGGTACTGGAAATGATGATTCTTCATTTAGGGGACTTCTTTCAAACTCGTCATTGGGCATTGCAACCTCAACACCCTCATTGAAGCCTAAGACCAAGTTGTTCACCATGTCGGGAGAGCTTTTCTCCACCAAATGCATATCTTCAAATTCCTCTGTCAAGTTAATATTCTCATCATCTCCTTCATGAATTTCGTCTTCTTCCTCATATCCATCTTCATCCTCATCATATTCTTCTTGCTCCTGCAATCGTTCATCATTCTCAACTGTCCATTCTTCATCATCACCAACCGAGACAGAACTAGAGTGAGTCATCATATTCTCTTTCTCGGATTCCATGGGCAACACAACAGGATCGTTGCCTTGTCCTGATGAGATATCTTTATCCTCATCGGCAGATAATGCCAGAGAATCTCCAGATTCATCCAAGTCATCATGAGATAGATGAACTGGGGAATCAGGAGGGCTAGAGACAGAGAGTGAGGACTGTGAATCACATCTTGGTGTGGTATCCGTATCCAGATTCTGTTCCAGACTAGCAGCATTATCCTGCTGGACATCAATTATTTCAGGTTGTACAAGATTATGCTGATTGCTGCTGTCAAAACCTATCTTCCCAGTTGTTTCACTTCTTGCTGCATGATTGTACTCCATCTCATTTTCTTGAAAAGTTGAAGGGCCAGGTCGCTCATTCTCACGTCTATAGGAAGTTTTTTGCATCGCACTCAGAGATGGAGGGGGAAGTACACGAGGGTGCCTCATGGAATACCTTGACCTCCCAAAGGAAGAAAGCCCATCTGTTTCGGGATTTTGATATAGTCTTTCAGGGTATGAAGGATAAGGATTGCCACGATACCGACTATGGCCCCATCCAACATCACTGTATCTCTCAGACTGATTCTCATGAAAGTCAGATTCAACCTCAGCATTTCTGGCATAGTGATCACCGTCCCCAGATATATTCCATCTCTGACCTCTTGGATGATTAATTTCATCTGTGCGCGGCTCTTGAATCCCCGCTTTATAATAAGTCCTTGATGACATAAAACCAGGTCCTCCAAAATACTCTTTCCGAGGAAATGTTTTCCCGCCAACAGTTGCATCTCGCCTGGGGCTATAATGAGCATTATCCGAGTCCTGTGGAAAGAAGGCTGAGCTGTTCCCATTCTCAAATGCATCCCTTCTCCATGAGTTAATAGGCTTGCCTCTTTCCATAATGGCAGGAGAATTATCTCTGGCAAAGTGAGGCCTACAGTTCATGTCAAAGGCTCTATTCAGACCAGAGGAATCAGAAGATGCTGAAGTTGTAATCCTCTCCACCATTCCTTCACCATCTTCCCACTCAGCCAAATCTGTCACTTTGGAAATATCTCTTTCTTTAGGCATTCCTGAAAATTTCTCTTCTGCAACAATGGAAGAATTACTACCACCCTTAATTGCTACAACCTGCCTCTTGGCCATTCTTTCTTCCAATTCTAAGAGTTTCTGCTTAGCAGCCTGTTTCCTCCTCTCCTCCTCCATGACAATCCTCTGTTTCTCCTCCTCTCTAGCTATCCTCTGTTCTTCGGCCTTGCGCATGGCATCCAGTCGCTCTTGTTCAGCTCTCCATGCAGCTTCTCTGGCTTCTTCTTCTAACCTTCTCCGATGTTCTTCTTGTTCCCTAGCCACTCTTAGCCTCTCTTCTTCTTCTCTGCGAGCTAGCTCCAAAGCTCTTTCATGTTCCTCAATAATCTGCAGCCGCTCCTGCTCCTGCATCTTTTGGACTCTCTCAAGCTCAGCCTCAAAAGATTCGCGGACAGGGTCATGAAAATCAGTCTGCTTAAGATCTTTCTTCTTTTTAACAACCCCAACAAGACCCCCAGAAAAAGGATCACGTACATCAAAACCAGAAGCCCCAAAGTCCTTCATGAAAGGGTCCTCCAGGTAAGGTTTTTCACTCTTCATTACTGGACGTTTGTCCCTACCAAAATTGAGAATGGGATCATTAACTGGAAGCCCTCTGCCACCTGAGGAAAATGATGATTTTGATGCCGAATTATTCTGGGAAACATCACCCCTGAATCTATTGTATTGTTCATTGCCATATCGCTCCCATGGATTCCTTTCAGCCCTCTGACGGTAAGGTGAGTTCCCCATGTTGTTCCGAGGCTGCCTCCCAGCCTGTCCATACCCCAAATCCCTTTTACCAAAATCATCAGGCGGGATGTCTCGAAACGACGAAGAAACGAATTTATTCTCCTTGTTTGCTTCTCTGTTCTGACTATATGGCCTTGCACCAAAACTATTTCTGTCATTTCCTATCTCTTGTGCACCAAATCCATCTTTTTGAAGAGGAGAAGAAGCTCTCCACAAGTTCCCTTCCCGTCCCTCTCTGCTAGGTGTTCTTGCATCTCTGCCAAAAGGGTCTACTTTAGTGACTTCACTGGAAGAAACCTTTCCAGTTTCATTGTCACGCTGTGCCCACCTGTCAAAAACATTATGAGCTGGCTTGTGTGGTAAAACACTTGGCCTTGGCATATCAAAATCTCTATCCCAGTAAGCTTCACTCTTTGAAAACCCATGATCTCTGTCCCGGACTGCAAAACCATGACCCGTATCACGCTCATCATCAGCCCAATCAGATCTTGGGTTCAACCTAACCAATGGCAATGGACCTGGAAAGTATTCATCCTGCTTTCGTACTTGCTCTGATCCACGAGAACCACCCAAATCACGATTTCTACCACCATTCTCACTCAATCCATTACCAAAACCACCTGACTGTGACCGAGGATGCAAGTCAACAAGGGAGTTCAATCTAGAACTATCGCTTCGGTCACTATTACCATACTCCTCACCCATAGCATGCTTCTGTTTCTGATTCAAACCGTCTCTATGTTTCTTTTCAGAGCCAGACAGAGATGGCAATGCAGCCCGCAAAGATGGAAAATCTTCACCCCTTAATACACTCACCTTCTCTACATGCGGAAAGGTAGAAGATGGAGGCCTGACAGGACCAGACCGCACAGAAGGCGGCATATAGGCACCACCACCACCACTCCCCTTACTCACTCCATCAACACCATGCAAACCCTGATCAACACCATCATCTGTCATACGATCACCACTAACAACTCCTCCCTTCTCTTGCAAAGCAACTTGTGTACCCGGCTTAGTCCAACCCATGCCGGAGGAACCAGGTCTCTGCCCACCACCTGAAACCCCTCCCCCAGCAGACACACCACTGGATCCCAACGAATCAAATCTCTCATGCTCTTTCCGTAACGAGGGCAGATTCAAGGGGGGTGGAACGGAAAGCTTAGGCCCAGCCGCCTTCTGGGAACTTCGGGGCCGTGACAAGACCACCATTCCTCCTCCACCAGCACCACCACCAGGGCGGCCCCTATTGGACCCATGATGGCCCGAATGAGATAAGTTGTGAAGATTATTCTGATGCTGATGATGTGATTGCCCATAAGATTTGTTCAGATTCACAGACAAAAACTTTGTCCCGACCCCGGGATTGGCCATCTCACGTTCTGACCCAAATATGTATCCCGTTTGGCGGATTCCAATCCCCGCCAACGCATCAAATAACTAAAACAAATACCAAAATATAACCTTAGAAATTGATCTCTCTTCTTTTTACGGATCAGATTAAACACCGAACCCTAAGTTCTCTCCTTACCTGATCAAGTGAAATAAAACAAAATAAATTACCTATAATCAATTTCAGATTCTTCTTTTTGTTGAAAACAATGAAATTATATTAGATTTTTTATTAACTCGATTAGGGTTTCGATATGGATAATTTATAACAAAAATGGAGGAAAGTCGAACGCATAGGTTAAGGGGCGTACCTCCGGGGAGTATGATAGAGTGCGGCAAGCTAAAGAGCGCCGCGATGATTAGAGAAGGTTAATAGAGAAATGAGACACAGTACTGTAACCGGAGAGGAGAAACAGAGAGACGCAGAAAAAAAAAAATTTGAAGCTGAGAGTAGAAGAGAAGCACGAAGAAAATAAGAAATGGTTTTGATGTCTTCCTGTTTTTGCCCCTTCAGTTTTGTATATTTCGTTTTATCCCAAGTTAGCTTTTTGTTTTTCTAATGTAACCCACTGACTCAAGTGAAGTTACTTAATACAGTACATGTACTTCATAACTTTTCATATAAGTGTACACTTACGTCAGTTTTAACGAAGTACAGAAGGTAAGTTCTGAGGCCACGTAATTTTGAGTTACAACGAACCAATCTTTTGTTTAGACCAATTACCACCAGTAACAAACCACCACTTCATAAATTTTCTTAAAAGATTTATTTTTCCGGTCCCTCTAGGTTTTGTGTATTTTTGAGCCCATATGTTTGGGGAAGTTACAATAACACCCAAACATTTGACAGACATTTAATGAAAATTATCATTTGAGCCGAATCTTTATATCAAAGAACCCTGAGGGGGCATTTAGTTCAGGAAATATTGGATCACTAGAAAGTTAAATTACCTTGAAGATTACTAAGAATCTTTAGGAAAATATGTTTAGTTAATTGATGGATTTATTATATTAATATGTTTGGTTCGGAGAAATAAATTGGTGGATATGTTATTTAAATTATTGAATTGTCCTCTAATTAAATATTATTATTATAATATTTTTTAATATTGATTATTATTTGTATTATTATAACCCCCTACATTTAAAAACTTAGCAAAAACAATCTCATAATAAAAGTTTAGAAAATCAACAAAGCACCCCCACCAACCCAGCCACTGCCAGCAACCACCGTAGGCCACCGGCAGTCGGAAGGCAGGAAATGGCCATACGTGACAAATCTGTTGTTGATGACCAGATCGATGATAGATTTGGCCATCAACAGCCAGATCGATGACGGATCTGGTCGTCAACGGCTATCGATCTGGCAAGAAATGGCCATATCGACACACGGCAGCCATTTTCAACCTTTCGTGCATCATTTCAGTTGTGGCAGTGGTTGTCGGTGGGTGGGGATATGGCTTGGGTGGGTTGCAATTTGTTTTGAATTCAAGGGTAATTTTGTCCAAAAAGTTAATTAATTGGGGTGAAATAGTAAAAGCCATATTCATGTAAATAAATTTTAAAAAAAAGGCATTATTGTCCTAAAATTTTATTAATAAGGGATATAATTGTAACAAAAAAAAAAAATTACCCTGATAATATTAGAATACCTAAGAAAATTGAGGTAATCAGATTACCTTCAGAGAACGTTTGGTTGGCGGTAATGTGAGATAATGAGGGTTATGTCATCTTATATTACTTGATTACCATGTTTGGTTATCAAGTAATATAAGATTCCGGTAATCTTCAAATATCAATAGTAGTTACTATTGGTAATATTGGAGGTAATCTGATTACCTCCATTTTCTTAGGTATTATGAGATTACCAAAGTTGTCTTTTTTTGTTATAATTTTATCCCTTATTAATAAAAGTTTTGGACAATAATGCCCTCATTTTAAAATAAATTTACATTAATATCATATTTCAATTTTACCCTTGTGTAATTAAAATTTTAGACAATAATGTCCTTATATTTAAAACAATTTACAGACCACCATTGCCATTCAGCCACCACCACCACTGACACCTAGCCACCACCGCCGACAGCGGGCCATCCACCACGGACCGTTACCGAAAATTCGTCGGAGTCCCTAAAAAAGAACGAGATTCGGTGGGAGGCTTCGATATGGCCAGAAACGGTCATATCGGAGCCTCTTGGTCACAGCGAGCTACTGACAGGGACTTTCGGAGACTTTCGGCGGTGGTTTGTGGTGGCGGCAGGAGGTGGGGGTGATTTCATAATAAATTAAAGTTTTATATAAGCAGGGGTGTTTTAACTAAATCTGAAATATTGGGGGTTAAAAAAATTATTCAAAAATTAATAATAAAAATAATATTATATTAATATTTGAAAGGAGGACAATTTAGTAATTTAAATAATATACCCATCAATTTATTCCCTCTAACCAAACATATTAATATAACATACCCACCAACTAACCAAACATATTTTTCTAAAGATTCTCGGTAATCTTCCAAGGTAATATATTTTTCCAGTAATCCAACATTCCTAGTAATCTAACATTCCTGAACCAAACGTCCCCTCAATATTACTAACAGTAACTACTATTGATATTTGAAGATTACCGGAATCTTATATTACTTGACAACTAAATGCAGTAATCAAGTAATATAAGATGATATAACTCTAGCAATTTCACATTACCCCCAACTAAATGCCCCTAACCATCATTATCAATTCGCTTGTGACAACGGCGTTATTAGAACTCATTTTGTTTATATTTTATTTTAATTTTTTTAATAATAAAAGATGCAATAAAGGAGGAAGAATTGGTTGGCGAGTAATGCTACAGTCACTAAGAGTAGTACACCAAATCTATGCACCGAATGATGTAACGTAATCCTGATCGTCGATTAATATTAAGTTATAATTAATAGACGATTAGGATTGCGCCACATCATTTGATGCACAGATTCGGTGCACTACTCCCGGTGTCTCTATTATTTTCCATTGGTTGGCCTGGTGAACCAATTATTAGTAAAAATTGTAAAACAACATTTTTCATTTTTATATATGGTTTTTTAGCTTTTACATATCAAATAATTTTTTTAATATTTATAAACTAAATATAATTCAATGAAATTGTCTTATATTGTATTTACATAATTATATATAATCACCATAGAATCAGATAAAAAAAGATCATTGTAAAATTTTTCTTCCGCATTTATTCTCTTGTTGAACACCCATGGGATAGGCCTCATGCCTCCCCCGCCATTCACCACCACGTCTTAAATTATTTTCTCATTTGAGTCATTTTGCTTTCACCTCTTATCTAGACTTCGAACTAGTGTGGACTGTTAGGTGTATTATTTTTTTTGGGTGGTTAAATAGTTTGATAAAAACTTTTTAATGTGTTATTTAAGAGATTTTTAAGTTTAAGTTTCTCTTTGAGTATTAATAAGAATAACTATTATAATTTTTATCTGATCTATAATTCTAAATCTTGAAAAATTAGTTAAAGTGGATTTAAAATAAACTTAAAAAAAAAACATAATTGATCTAATTCCGTCAAATTATCGTTAAAAAACAAAAATAATAATAAAAAGAGTCGCGGCTTCGTTAACAAAGTGAGTACCTTGAAAGCAGAGCAACCGACTCGAGTCTCTCGGGTTATGGCGATAGATGGAATCGAAGCTCCCTCTTCTCCCTCTCAGTCCTCTTCACATTTCAGGTAATAGTATTACAAATCTCTCTTCTCTCTCTCTCTTTTTAATTTCACCATAATAATCTTAATTCGTTGTCGTTCCAGTCAACCTCGTCACTTCTATGTTGCCGTGGACAGGCTCCAGTTCAAGATGGTCATCCAATTTCTTTGCTCAAAACTTTCTTTTAAGAAATATACATTTAATTCAATTATTTTATTTTAAAACTTGTAATTATTATAGGAGACGCTGGTGGATCTGTTAGGCTTGGCTGGGACGCGCAAGTGCTTGCCGATGGTAGTCTGTTGCAGCTCACGTGACGAGCTTGACGCGGTTTGCTGTGCCGTTTCCAATCTCCCTTACATTTCCTTCTCCTCTCTGGTAAATAATTTTATGGCTTAAACTTAATTTTTTTTATTTATTTTTTTAAACACTTCAATTACAGTTCAATAGTATTGGAATCAACTCAGAGAAAGGATAGAGTGGTTGAGGATCCGTTTGATTTATAATTGTCAAATGTTTCTTTGTTTTCGAGTATTAGGACTATTAAATCGAAGGGTACCCATGTTGGACTTCGAACAGTTTCTGAATATAGTCTTAAAATCATTAAAAAATAGAAACTTATATTTTTTTTAATTTGACCAGAATGTATTTAACTTTAATACTAGTTTTTAAACACTGTTTTGGATGTGAAGGTTGAAATAGGATAGCTTATAAGTCATATAATTGTAAGCAGTACACACCAGGTTGTTAGATTGGTTGAAAATCAAGTGTTTTGGGACTTTAGAGTGGGTTTTTTTTTTATCCTCTTGTTTTTGTGATTCTCTTCATTGATTGTTTGTGCATATGACAATTTTTATCTATTCTGATGAATTTTCTTTTTCAGAGTAGAGTTCATATTGTCTGTTAATGCAGTGATCTTCATTATTTAGCTCGATACATCTACCAAAGTATTAACTTATGTTTGTGCCTTAAAGAACAAATGCTAATATGATTTTCTTGTTTTATTAAGTTTAATTATTGGGTGAATGACCTTTTCTGTTGGTGGGTGGTGAGGCATAGGTCACTTAATTGTAAATTCTTTATGAATCAGAAAGTTCATGCTACAATTTTGGTTTTCTTTCTTTCTTTCTTTATTTTTCAACGGCATGAGTTAGAGATTCTTTTATTTTTCTATTTCTCCTGTTTAAGGTTTTTGGTTTTGACATAAGCTGTAGTTGATTTCCCAGAGTAGCTACTTTTGATACTTTGTTAACTTGTTAGTGCGTGCACTGATTTTTAGAGTGTGTGATTTGGAAGTTTTATTGCTGTTTATTAAGAAGAATAGTTGCTAAAAAAAGTAAGCATAATGTTGCTTGTATACCAGTACAGTGACCAAGTTGAAGTAGACCGAGCTTCAATATTGGAGAAATTTCGGCAAGTTACAACAGTTTGGAGCCAAAAAGTAACTGAGCCTTCAGGAGATGATGCTGACATTGAAAAAGATGAGTACAAGTCACATATGATAGTTGTAACAGATGCTTGCCTTCCACTTCTTGCTTCCGGAGAATCTCCTATATCTGCTCGTGTTCTGATAAATTATGCATTACCATCAAAGAAGGTATAATCCCACTCTTCCTCCAGACATCAATGTGTGATACAATAGCGTGCAGTCTTCAGTACTACAGTTTATACTTCTCTCACCACCTTTTAAGTTGTCCCTATATTTATGTGGTTAATGTGGTGGTTTTAGAGCTGTAATGACAGAGCTGCTTCAGGGTCATTGGAGATTGGTCTATTATATAACATGAGAGTTGATTTGGTGATTGTCTGTGTAATAAATGGCTAGTAAAAAGTGTTTGGACTTCCTTTCATAATTAATTGTTCATTCCAATGAATCCCTTACGAGTTTCCCATTTCCATTGATACTTGCTTGCAGGAAACATACATGAGGCGGATAGCAACTTGTTTGGCAGCAGGTTCTTTCTTTGGTGATGTTATCTTTTGTTGGTTTTCTGTTGTCACTTTTGATTCCAAAATAACTCCATTTGACCAAACCAAATGCAGATGGTATTGTAATCAATATGGTGGTCGGGGGTGGTGAAGTGGTAACTCTAAAAGCAATTGAAGAAAGCAGCAACCTTATTATAGCAGAGATGCCCATACATGTAATTTTGTTGTTTGCTTTATATACTTTTATCTTTAGATTGGAAGCTAGTTGGGTGGCATGGCATTTAACTACTTATATTATGACCCAACATGTTGCTTTTGAACAAAGCAAGGAAAAAACCATTAACATTTTTATTTTAATGAACATGGCTGTCAATATACAAAATTCATTTTAGCAATGATCCTTTCTTTATTTGAAGTCCTCATCTGGTTGATTAACTTGAAATGGTGACTGCTGCAGATTTCCGAGATGTTGTGATGCTGTTAGTCTTCTGCATGTCAAAAACACATTGGAGATCTTGATCCCGTGAGTGATTCAGATTTTCTGTTTGCAACCGTGATGTATTGAAACTACTTTGGTCCGAAGTTACCCACTACTGGTTCATCAAGATTTATATTTGTCTTGCAGATGAACATTAGCTTTATTTGTTAAGGAACAAATTCAATCATGTTACTGGAATAGAAGAACTTTCGTAGGAAAATTAACTCAAGAAAAGAAGTGGTCTTCTACCTTGTGGAACTTGATTTCCGGGCAGAGTTAAGATCCTCTATTCAGTACTTGACTGATGTTCTTATTCTATTAGAGTGAGTGTTTCTAAATGAGTTATTTTTTTGAAGTTCTTGTGGACCAAAAATATTGAAAAAATGTTTAGACCAGTTTTGTAAAGAAAGAAAAAAGGAAGGTTATAAGGACGGTGGTGGACTCGACTAGTAGTTAATATTAATAATGATCTGGCAAAACTCAACTTTCTTTGTGAACCAAACTCAATTTTCTTATCAATTGACAGTAACAGTAGGAAAAAAAAATCGAACTCCAAAGAATGAGTAGAAAAATAGAAAGTAAAAAGGGTCGAAATTCTAAGGAATTGAACAATAATAGTGGGAAAAAAAATCAAACTTCGAAGAATGAGTGTAAAAATTAATTTACAAATTTTGAATTGTATTCAATACAGCAGAATGAAAATAAATCCAGGAGCTTAAAACGATCAAGAAGTTATTTGATATAAATATACTTAAAAAACGCAGCAAATTGAAGTGCATCCATTAAAAAAAAAAAAAAAAACATATTCAGAGACCTTATAGACTATAGTATATTACAAAAGTTGATTCCACTACCAAGAGGTAGATGAATAAGTGTTAAAACTCCAATGTCAGCATTCCTGGAGCAGTGTGAACTGTGAAGCAATAAGCCAAATCGCACCGAGAGAAAAAGAAGTATGTGGAAGTAAAGGAAATGTGCATGGCGAACCCCACGAGGTTGGTCTGACAGTTAAAAATATTTGTTTCCTTCATTTCGAATCATGTTGAGATCATTTATCATATTTAGGGTTTACTTTTGAATGTTAAGTTTATAAGATGTTCAATGAATCCTAAAAACTAGTTGAGACGCAAGCTGGCTCGGACACCTCAATCATTAAAACAAAAACAAAAAATGTGCATGACTCCACTCTCACAAATGCCCATTAAAATGCCAGTATCTTATTTATTTACTTTTTTCTTTCTAGGATTACAATGAGAATTTGGAAGGATTCTTGCATAATTTATAAGGAAATTTTCTTTGGTTGATCGTTTTTAATGACAAAAATATCGAGGGGTGCATTTGTTTCCCAATTTTTGCACCATCATATTCTTATCATTTCCAAAATACACGGTTGTTTCCCTATTCTGAAACTACTATTATATTTTATTCAATTATTTCAAACCCCCTAAGTTTGTTAATTTAATTAGACACCCCCTAAAAAAAGTTTAGAAATTGATAAAAACACCCCCACCCACCCACATTTGTCATATTCCCGCCACCACCACAGGAAGTTGGCCGGAATCTAGTATAATGGCGCACTATCAACTAGATCTGGTCGGTAGTGTGCCGATCTAGCCTTTTTCGGCCAAATCCATCGTGGATCTAGCCGGAAAAGGCCAAATCTACGGCCAGATCTTTGGCCGTAGCTAGTCGTCAACAACGGCCATATCTTTGACTATAGTTGACTACCAAACGCGGCCAGATCTGGCCGTCAATGGCCAAATCTAGCCGTAGATCTAGAGTTTTTTTACCAGATCTACGGTGGATCTGGTTAGAAAAGGTCATTTCGGTGCACGAACGACCAGATCCAATCGGTCGTGTGTCGATACGATGACTCCGACCACCTTCCAACGGTGGTCGCTGGCTGCCGATATTTAATGGGTGGGTGGAGTGTTTTTGTTAATTTTTAATATTTTATTATAGGGGTGTTTAGTAAATTAACAAACCTAAGGAATGTTTTTATTAATTTTCAAATCCTACCTCATAATAACTATCAAACTCTTACTTTTTCAAAAATATTATCCAAAATACTAAAACAAACGCACCGAGATTTTCTTCAAAATAACAAAAAACAGTCATAAAATGCTATGATTTTGATATGACATGATTGTTCTTTATGAAAAATATTCAACTCAACTCTTATCTCTCCTATCAAAGAAGAATAATATTACACGTACAACATTCTCATATAATACTATATAGCAAAAGATGATTAAATGAAAATTTAAATTTAATTTAAAATTAGCTAATCATATTTTACCACATAATGCTGTAAGAGAAATGTTGAATAAAAATATTGAATGTGTAGACTGTAGTATTACTCATCAAAGACTATGTTAGCGGTCTAGTATCATCTCATATATTTTAATCTTTCTAATTATAAAGTCTAGTATGATATGAGTTCATATAAATTTAAAGCATTGACACGAGACAGCCAGAGTTCCAATCTTGAGGAAGATGGTATATATTTTTTATTTTCATTTATGAAAGTTTTATGCTTATACATAATAATTTTACAACATATTTTTACAAATTTTAAGTTATATCTTGTTACAATATTTGAAATCTAATGATAATTTTTTTTTTATAAAAATTATCAATTTTAACTGGAAAGATTTAAAAGGCCTGTAATCTAAAATTCTAATTATTCAATCAATTCATTTTTGGTAATTAAATTTTAATCTACCTTGCATAATTAATTACCTTATAAACAACAAAAACTATTAACTAAATCTAATCTTTAACTTTTTTTTAATGTGTTTTACTAATTAGAAAGATATATAAAAAAGAAAAATAAATAAAGAAATAAAGAAAAGAAATGAAATGATAAATGATGACATTTCATAAAATATAAAAAAATAATTAAATTAATAAATTCTAAAAAAAATAAAATAAGTGAGTGCATACGTAATCTAAATTGGAAGATATATATGCTATCGTACGCTTTCTTTTGGGTGATCAATAAGCAAAATTCAATATATATATATATGAAAGAAGAAAATCATGATATTTTTTCAATTAAGGGAATTAAGTCAAATCACATGATTTTATATTTACTTTTATTTTTAAATAAAAAAATTTGATATTTTTATTTTTGAAGTATTCAAATAATAATATAAGAGAACAAAGCCCATGCTATTTTAAGTGCATTCGAAGCATTCTGGGTTTTTATTTTGAATTAATATAATGAGACGTCAAGTGGAAGTCTATTATAAGTTATTATTTTCATATATAAATAAATAATAACATAAGTTACTTGTGTGGTAAATTTAGCTCTTGAATTTTTCATGATTCAAAATCTAGATCGACCCATTTCATCTTTACTTAGATTGATTTTGTTTGTTTATAAAGTAGTGGTATTGTTTGAGCTCTTATTATCATTTTCCAGAATGTACTTTGTTATGCTTAAAAAATCAGGGCTGATGCAGACTTACGTCAACGAAGACCAATCAGAATTTAGGAAGACATTGTGCCGCCTAGGCGCTGCCACGTCGTCCAAGGACAGAAAGAGTAAGGCTATCATCAGCTTGACAAGTAAAGGCCTGGCTAGTGAGTGGTTGGGAGTCACCCACCTGCCCAAGCCCTATGCGATTTAAGGATATCTTCCGTGCAATCAGCTAATGGGAAGCAGGGTAGGAACTGTACAGCACCTGCCCGCTGGCAGACTCGTAATCATTACTCAGAAACCTCTTACTATAAATAGAGAGCTCCCTTCTCATTTTTTGGGATTCTGATTCTGACAATATAAACACCCTTTCTCCCTCTCTATATTTCTATTTCTCTAATCGCTACTTGCGACCTGATTGTAATCTTTCATTTATAAAAAAAACAGTGGACGTAGGATTCCCTTTAAGCATCCGAACCACTTTAAAAATTGTCTCCCTTTTATTCATTTCTTTTTCCATTCACGTGTAATTTTTATGTCCGCTTAGCACCTTGCACGTGCGAATAGTTGATGTCCAAATCAAGCATCAACAGTTTGGCGCTAGAAGGAGGATTTGATTTAGTATTCACTTTTCATCAGGAATCTCTGATCAATCGATTCTGTTCGCTAGTAAATGGCCCGTGGTTTCAAAACCAAGAGAGCTAGCCCCAACAATGAGGAGGTCCCCTGAGTACAAGAAGACACTTCTGCCAAAGTGCCCTCGATTCAGCTTAGTACCGTAGCAGACATTTCCTTTGAGCTCACAGCTCGACTCAGCTGTGATGGATTACCTGGAGAGGTTCAATAATACTCTCCAAATGGTTAACCGAAGGTTAGACCAATTGGATCAGGTCGTACCACCTGAGTCCGACAAGGCGGTGTCACCGTAAAAAACAACTGTAGGTCGCACTAAAGCGCGAAAACAAGCAAAGGCCCATGCCTCGCGCACTACACGTGTAAAGGCAAGGGAAAAATGGTGGCAAATAATGTGTCGAAGGACTCCAAGGGACCAGCAAATACCAGTCGTGAAGCAGGTGGAATACATGTGGCTTTGCGACTTGGCGATGTATCGCATCATGAATCGTCTCATGCCACATCGCATGGGCACCCCCACAAGAGTGCAACGTAAGGAAACCCCCAGCAACCGCAAGTCGGTTCTGACCACCGCGGAGGTTAGGTTAACTCCCCAAACCTTTCATTGCGTTTGTTAGTGTATGCCCTAGAAACCATTCGTGTTGTCGGTTTCAGAGCATTTTGTCTTATATCAATATATCATAAATAATAGAAGAAAGAGTTCTTCAATTCATATATATAAATTGCTTCGTTTATTCAGTTATGCATTTAAAATAAAGTATGTATATGAATTGTCCAGATGATTCATTTAATCGATAAATGAATTTATCAAAAGGTTCCCTACAGAAGCAATATAATTTGGGCAACTATATTGCATAGTAGGCATACTGGATTCTTCTGAAAGATATCATGAGTTGATATAAGTATGAATGACAATGATAGTCATATCACTGGGGCATTAGTATGGATTAGCTGTTGGTGAACTATTTTTCGAACGTGACCGAATAATGACAAATCACTTGGAAAAGCATGTAGTCAATGATTTATCGTTTGGTTATATCAGTGCACAATGTAGTCTTTTGACTTGAGATATTATGGTTGGATCTGATACGGATGCGTATGGTTCATACAATGTATAAGTACGAGACTAGTCATGTTTCGTATGATAAAGCCTATTTGGTCATGTGTTGTTCATATGCGGAAACAAACAATGGTCAAGAAGGGATCCATTGACTCAGAAATATAGGATCAGGAGTACAGTTGACTCTATCTGGATTCGAGTTCCTGGACGAACGTCGATAAATGTATGAAATCAGAATCTCTGGCCAGAGTCTTTTATTAGTCAAACGAAAGCAAGTTCGTGATGACAAGTTTTGGACATATTGATCGACGATTCGGTAGTAGATCGAGTTTAAGATTTTGACGTTCCATGAATCCGTACTCGATCAAGATATATCAATGGAGGGACTTTACCTACTTGGTATATATGATCTGAAAAGGGTTCGATAAAGTATTTCTTCATCGTGGTTTAGGGACTATGGCACATTGCTAGATATTTACCATAGTCGTTGGGTCTCCAAACAGGTTTTCGGATTCATCCAGAACCGGCTTACAGGCTACAGCTAATCCATAGTGGACCTACATGGTCACACCAATAGCCTTGAGAATGATAAGAGAGAGAAATGATTATCTGAAGAGGGCTAGCACATTTCGAGGGTAATGATAAGATTTCTATGGTAATAGTTACATAAAAAATTATTTGTGACATTTTAAAGGTTAAAATGGTTAAGCAATAATTAATTATATTTAATTATTATATCTTAAAGCGTTAAGATAAATGAGATGAACTAAAATAACTTTTTAATAGTTAAAGGGCAAAAGGGTAAACTTATGGGTTGTTAATGTAAACTAGTTTAGTTTACATGGGCCCTTGAATAATATTGATTATTCAAAGGGCAAATTAAAAAAATGCTTAGGCTCTTTTTAGAATAAGATTTTATTGGGGCATGCAAGTGAAAAACAAGTAACTACAAAATGATCCACACCATGTATATATAAATGCAAATGGTTGCATTTTAGGTTAAGTGTTCATTTGTTCACCCAAAAGAAAAAAAAGCTCTCTCTCTTAGGTTCGACCACTCTCTCATTCTTTTAAGATGGTGTTAAAGTGTAGAGGATTCATACTTTTGAATCTTGGCTTCATCAAACCTAAGCACTAGAAGAAGGTATAATGTTTTTATGCTTTATTTACGGTTTTTGAATCCTATTAATCCTTATATTTACATGCATGTCTTGTTTACATGCTTCCAATCAACATTTTCCGCCACCTCTTCATGGTTCTTTTCAGCCTTCACACGGCTTTAGTCAGTGTGTGCCAAGATATGTCGGAGCCTCCAGCCGAGGCGAGGAAGAGTCCGATCTGTAGTCTTTCCTTAGCCATAATCGTGAGGGTCGAACCCGCGTTGTGGAAAGTGATCCTCAGGTAGCTCCACTGCCTCAGATTGAGGAGTTACAGCAAGCTCTGGATTAGCTTAAAGCTCAGCAAAATGAGCGTGGGCAGGTCGCTAAGGCGTCTCTCTTTTCTCTAGCAGTGTTAGTTGCTCCTCTCCCGTCAAGGTTTAGAATGCATGATATGTGAGCATTCGATAGGAATTCTGATTTGTAGGATCACCTCTATGAGTTTAACGATCTCATGGAGCTTCACTAAGTTTCCAACTTAGCCAAATGTTGCTGTTTGGCAGTGACCCTAACGGCCCACGCCAAGCGCTGGTTTAGATCGCTTTCGTTAGGATCTATTAACTCGTGACAGCAGATGAGCTCGTTATTCTTGAGACACTTCCAGGTGAATATGAAGTTCTCAATGTCGTTGAGTTGTCTGAGCAACATACGGCAGGAGAAAAATGAATCTCTCAAATCCTACATTGACAGGTTCCACAAAGAGCTACATAAGGTGACTAACACACCTGAAGAATCTGTTCGAACTCTTATTATTATGATAGTTTGCTCGCAGACCGACCTGTGGAAAAAGCTACAATCCGAGGACGACATTTCCCTCACCCATTTTTACGACCTTACGGAGAAGTACCTCTGAATAGAGAATTACATGGCCGCTCTCAATCGCCACGACCCCGATCCCGATCCTTTAACCAGTGCTCTTGACTATGGGGAGGGTAGGAGAAGAGTTGATCGCAGATGGGCTAATGACGATCAGTGGAAGGGAAAGAAGCAGTGGTTTGAGCCCAAGAAATCTTATGCCTAGGTTCCTCATCGCGATCGTGACAAGAATTTGTATACTCCTCTGAACGCATCAGTATCCGCTATTTTGGATAAGTCAGAAGAGGTCAGCTTGCTCGAAGAGTCGAAGCCCATGAACAATCCCCCTTCAGCAAGAAAAAACAAGAAATATTGCTGTTATCATCGGGGATAATGGGCACCACACTAATGAGTGTCGGGCTCTCAACCAAGCAATTGAAGACCTCATCAAGTAAGGGTACTTCAAGGAGTATGTTGATGGTCCGACTCCCGTTCAGGAGAAGAATCAAGAGGAACAGGGGAAGAAACGTCGTGGTCGTAAGGATCTCTACTTCTTGGGGATCATCTTTGGAGGATCACACCTTGTGGGGAATTCTTGAGGTGCCCAGGAAAGGTACGTTCGAGAACCTCACCATAATCCCTTGAGTGTGATGAGTACAGCGTCGTGAACCGCTAAGGTTCGCAAAGAAGAAGAGATTACCTTCTCAGAAAAAAACGCGATGCGATTGTATCATCCCCATAAGGATACACTCATCATCGCGCTTAAAATAGGTCGGTGCGAAGTCCATAGGATGTTGGTAGACAATGGTAGCACTGTGAACATCCTATTTCAGTGAGCTTTTGAGGAAATACAATTGGACGAGACAGATCTAAAGCCTGCCTTTATCCCCCTCTATGGTTTTACTAGAGACTATCTGATTCCCAAGGGAACGATTACGCTTCCCGTCACTTTGGGTGAGACCAATGAAGTGACCAAGATGACAGAATTCATAGTGGTAGATTGTCCGTCCGCTTTTAATGGCATTCTGGGACGAACTTTACTACAAAGTTTCAAAGCCGCCACCTCCATTTATCATTTGAAGATGAAGTCTCCCACTCCGACGGGTGTGGGGAAATGAAAGGGTCTCACCAACTGCTATGTGAGAGCAATGCATATGGCATGCAAAGGGAAATGGAAACTAGTGGGCATTCCCGAGCAGGATCGAACCACAGTCAAGTCCAGTGGAAGATTGCATAGATCCTTGTGTTCAGTAGGAGTATTCCCATAGTAGGCTGGTTGAGTCTCTGTCTGAGGTATTTATCGATCAGAATGAGCTAACGCGAGTTTTGAGAATCGAAAGTAATCTTAGCCCTCAGCTCACAGCAGATTTAACAAGCTTCCTCAAACATAATATCGATGTTTTTGCATGGACCCATGCTGCTATGGTCAGGATCAGTCCGATTATAATATGTCTTGCACTCAACATCGACAGCGTGGTTAAGTCAATTTGCCAGAAGAGAAGAGTCATAGACCCGGAGTGCTATACTGTTCTTAAAGTTGAGGTGGATAAGCTCCTCTCAAACGGGTTCATTCGGGAAGTTCCTTACCCGAGTTGGGTCGCCAATCCGGTTTTAGAGAAGAAACCCAACGACAAGTGGTGAACTTGCATTGATTTCTCTGATCTCAACAAATCATGTCCAAATGACAGTTTCTTTTTGCCCAGGATCGATCAGCTTGTTGATGTCACGTCTGGGCATGAGCTGTTGAGCTTCATGGATGCCTACTCGGGATATAATCAGATCCTGATGTATGAGCCTAATGAGGAGCATACCTCGTTCATCATAGATCGAGGACTGTACTGTTATAAGGTCATGCCCTTTAGTCTGAAGAACGCTAGGGCAACCTACCAGCTTTTGGTTAATTGTATGTTTTCCTAGCAGATCGAGAAATCAATGAAAGTCTATGTCGATGACATGCTAGTTAAATTGCATGTCATTTTAGATCACATAACATATCTCGCTGAGATGTTCGACATACTCCGAAGGTATAGAATGAAGTTTAATCCTCTAAAGTGTTCGTTTGAAGTATCCTCAGGGAAATTCTTAGGGTATATGGTTAACCATCGAGGGATTGAGATTAACCCCGAAAAGATCCAAACTCTCATAGATATGAAAAGTCTCGCAAATCGAAAGCAAGTTCAGAGCTTGAATGGGAAGATAGCGGCTCTCAGTCGCTTCATATCGAGAGCAATAGATCGTTGCTTGCCATTCTTTAACATACTCAGGGCTAACAAGAAGTTTGAATAGACTCTAGAATGTGAGCGAGCCTTCCAAAGCATAAAAGAACATCTCATAAAGCCACCTCTCCTATCCAAACCTTTTCCCAAGGAAATCTTATTTATCTACCTGTCTGTCTCTCAATATGCAGTTAGCACTGCTCTCATCCGAGAAGAGGGCAGAGTTCAATGGCCAGTGTATTACACAAGCAAGCGACTACTGGATGCTAAGACATGGTATCCAGAGATGGAACGATTAGCTTATGCCCTACTAATCGCTTCTAGAAAGCTGCGACCTTATTTCCATGCTCATACCATCCATGTTCTAATCAACTATCCACTCAGACAAGTTCTTCAGGAGCTGGAGGCTTCAAGTAAGTTGTTTAAATGGGCTATGGAATTAAGCCAGTTCGATTAGCATTACAGACCAAAGGTAATAGTCAAAGGGTAGGTTGTTGCTAATTTTATTTCGGAGTTCTCTTTTCAGCCAGATCGAGAACCCGAACAGCCAGCTAGCAAAGTTGTTCAGGAAACTGTTCAAAATTTATCAACTTAGAGCCTCTATGTTGATGAGTCTTCAAACAGAAGAAGAGTCGGAGTTGGTCTTCTACTCCTTAGTCCCAAAGGAACTTGGATTCATGGAATTCTTAGGTTCGGATTCAAAGCTACGAATAATGAGGCTGAATATGAAGCGTTACTTGCTAGTCTGCGCTAGCAAGAGAAATGGGGTAGGAAATGATTGACATCTATAGCGACTCCTAACTGGTTGTTAATCAGATCTTGAGAGAATATCAAACCAAATAAGAGAACATGATCAGCTATCTGACAAAGATGACAACTGATCCTAGTTTCTGGTCAATCCATGGGAAGAGCTATTCCTACTGCCCACCCGAAAGAGATGATGAAGACTAACCACTACTGCCATCTTGCTTGAACCTTCAATCAAATCCCGAGAGACAGTAACTCTGTCACGGATGCTTTGGCAAAAATAGCCTCCTTGCTGGACTCCAATGTCCTAGACAGCATTCCACTTTGGTACATCAAGGTTCCCAACATTAGCTTGCCTAAGCAAGCCGTAGATACGACCAAATCTACTTCCTGGATGACTCCAATTATTCAGTATCTCCAAGATGAGACTCTACCCAGCAATAAAACTGAGACAAGAATCCTACGAACTAGAGCTGCTTGTTACACACATATCGAGAATCAGTTGTATAAGCGAGGGTTTAGCATTCCCCTCCTCTGATGTGTAACCGATAATGAAGCAGACTACATCATATGGGAGATATATGAAGGGATCTATGATAATCACATTGCTGCACAACCTCTCGCCAATAAAATTGTCCGCTAGGGATATTATTGGCCTTTACTTCACGAGGACACCTTCAACTTTGTGAAGAAGTGTGATAAGTGCCAGAGATTCACGAATTTTCCGCAAGCTCCTTCCCACCAGCTGAAAACAATGACCAATCCCTGGCCATTCTCTATGTGGGGTGTTGATCTCATCGGGCTCCTATCGACTTGTAAAAAGGGCATCAAGTATGTAGTGGTCGCAGTAGATTATTTCACTAAGTGGGTCGAAGTTAAGCCTTTGGCCGCGATCACTGCCAAGAAGCTCAAAGACTTTGACTTCAAGAATATAGCGTGCTGCTATGGGATTCCTCATACACTCATCTCTGATAATGGGAAACAGTTCGACAATGAGGAATTCAAGCAGTTTTGCGACAAGCTATGGACTCATAAGAATTTGCCTTAGTAGTAAGACCGCAAGCCACTGCTCAGGTTGAAGCTGTCAATAAGACCATTAAGCACACATTGAAGGCCAAGCTTGGCGCAGCCAAGGGCAATGGGACCGATGATCTCCCAGAAGTCCTATGGGCATATAGGACAACTCTGAGAACCTTTACTTCAGAAACACCCTTCTCGCTAGCGTATGTCTATGAGGTGATGATCCTAATGGAAGTAAGAACTGGTTCACTTTGGATGAAATTTTTTAACGAGGTAGACAATGAAGCACTCTTGCATTCAAGTCTGGACTTGGTTGAAGAGCATCACGGCAAAGCTTAGTTAAGGATAGCTTCCTATCAGTAGCGGGTGAAAAAATTCTTTAACTCGAAGGTCAGGAGAAGGGACTTTCAAGTTGGTGACCTAATTCTAAAAGAAGTCCTTCTCGGTACAAGAGAACCTAGTGCGGAGGTATTAGGACCCAACTGGGAAAATCCATACCGCATCGCAAAGGTAATACGACCAATGACATATCACCTTAAAAGGCTTAACGGTTCTGAAGTGTCGCGAGCTTGGAATACTGAGCATCTTCGCCCCTATTATCAGTAATTCTGAACTCGTTTACAGGTTTGATCATTTCTTTTTACTTGTAAAATTTCCCTTCTTGTAAGTATTGTGAATAAGATTGTTCTACTTCTTCTCGAAGAAAAACTTGTGTCATGATCTCAAGTTCTTTATAACATTTTGCAAATTTAATGGTTTGATAAGTTATATTTGTTTTGTGAAGTACTTAAGTTATAAAAGTATTATCACAAGTGACCAAAAGTTCCTTTTATATATTGAAAAAATATGTATAAAAGGCGACAAGGAGTTACAAAAGTTAAAAGCTTAGAGAACTACAGGAACAAAAAAGGGAGCGATCATTGGTCTTCATTTCCAGGCCCCCCAAGCACGACCTCTCGATCCTTGTAACACCCCACTTGAGGTACGTAGTTAAGATTTGATGAATGGCTTGAATGTTTATTGATTTATCCTCAATTGAGTCTGTATGTTGTTAATATTGTTTGGTTTATCCTTGGATGAAAAGGTGTCTTGGTTTGGTTGAGTGATTTCCCTGAAAATTTGTAAGAGTTGGCAAAATTTTAGGGTTATAGTCTTCGCCGCGGCGATGAGGAGGTGCTACAACCCGTATAGCTTCTATGAGCTTTCGTCGGGGCGAAGAAAATAGCTTTGCCGCAGCGAAGACCCGGCTGAATGTTCCCCTTGAGTTTTTGAGATTTCTTCCTTTTGAGACTCAATGACCATTCTACCCCTTTTTAGCAGGAAAAGTGGGGAGTGAAATGTAAGGAAATTGCATGGAGAATAGTTTGTTTGGGGTTGTGTTTGCAAAGAATGAAAGGTCTTAGATGGAATTTTAAAGAAAGAGTAAGGGTATTTTGGGAAAGGGTGGAGAAAATATGTGATAGTAAGGGTTAGCTTTAGAAACCCTTTCATTTACTTCTTCACCACCGCCTCTTTCATCCCTTATTTCTCTCAATTTTTCATTCAAGTTTCCAAGGATCTTTAAAGAGCTTTTGACTAGAAATTGTTACAAGTTGATCCTAAGCACTAAAAGGTGAGAATCCTTACTCTAGAAGTAATTTTTATTTGTTGAAAGAGTAGGATCCTTATTAAGTTTTGTATTGAAGGTTAAGAGAAAGTGTCAAGCCATCAAGAGTAGAGAGGTTTAGTGGATTCTACTTGTGTCCAAGGTAAGTAAGTTCACCTAAGTTGTGATTTACTTGATTGAATGATGTATAGAGATTTTTAGATATGTGCTTGATGCTTGAATTTCTATTTTTAAAATGAGTTGATGAATTCAAGGTTGTTATAAGAAAGAATTTCCACCATGAGAAGGGTGGATTGTGTTGTTAAAGTTAGGAAGAAGTGTGGATAGAATTAGAAGGATTTGAGAGGATTATTTGAAGTGTATTTTCCCTTGCAGGTTGTATGATGTTTTAAAGGAGTTGAACTCCTATTTTGGATGATTAAGAAAGGAATATAACTAAATTTAGAATAGAGTTTATGTATGCACACATTTTGTTTGATGAAATGTCTAAAAGAAGCATGAGTAGAAGTAGAGAACCTTACTTTATGCAACATAGCATATTTGCATGTCATGAATGCATATAAGAAAGATTTTAGGCATGAGCCATCCATATGCATAGGTTTAATTGAGTAATCACATGAGAAAGAAATATGAGAAATGAGAAAGAAATATGAGAAATGAGAAAGAAATACTCTATGAATAGAGATAAAGAAAAGAATCAATTCTCTTAGAGTAAAGAGAAAGAAAGAACTAGCACTAGAGGATAAAATGATTATTAAGTGCTACAGAAAAGAAAAGAAAAGAAAATAGGTTGTGCGATGGGGAACTCGTGAGAGTAAAGTTACCCTAATGTGAACCGTTATGAGAAAGAACGGTCTCCGCCATGAGAGAGCGGAATGCATGTAAATCGCTATGAGAAAGAGCGATCTCCACCACGAGAGAGCGGAATGCATGTGAACCGTTATGAGAAAGAACGGTCTCCGCCATGAGAGAGCGGAATGCATGTGAACCGTTATGAGAAAGAACGGTCTCCGCCATGAGAGAGAGAAATCCATGTAAACCGCTATGAGAGAGAGCGGTCTCCCCTATGAGAAAGTGGAATGAGAATGAATAGAAAGAAAAGAAAAGAAAGAAAAATGAGAATCTGAATTAGAGAAATGATAAGAGTACAAAGAGAATTGATGAGTAATGCACGGGGATGATAGAGTAAGAGATATTTACTTACTGGGCATCTTTGTGCTCACTCCGTTGTTTTCTTTGTTGTACAGGACATAGGTGAGGACCGGGTCGAATGGACGTCGGCAAGCGGGGAGACTTGGCTGCACTGTCCACTGTTTTCGTTTTTTAGAGTCTTTGTGCACATGATGTTGTGTTTTGTAAAGAATGTAATTATTAAGTAAAGAAAAATTTTTGGGCCCAACTGTTTTGATAAACATGCTGTCTTTTTATTAATCTATATTATGAATTTGGTAGAAGAAAGTAGTTGTTACAATCCTCTAGACAATCATTAGCCTCTGGATCGTTTGCCTGATCTTCGGGAATGTTCGGCTAATCATCTTCTGGAGGAGGTTCCTGTTCCTTCTGCTGCTTGGCCTCTTCAGCTTGAAGCATGGAAACAAGGATGGACTGGTATTCGTCCAGAAGGTCAGAGATGTCCATCTCCGGGTTTCTCGACTGTAAGCTATAAATGGCTTGTATTGCCCAATGAGCAGTCTTCCTCTCAAGCTCGAGGTTTTGTTACTTTATCTACTCGGTCAATGAAGCGACTCACCCTTGAGACAGCTTGAGGTCTACCTCAATTGCCCTCTTCTGCTTCTCAGAGTTCTCCCACAGCTGAGCTCGATTCTCCTCCACCGCCTTCCTGAGATTGGAGCTCACCTTCAGCTCCTTCTCTCTCTCGCTCAGCTCCTTGGTGAGTCTTGCCACCGTTTGTTGGAGCTCCCTATTGTCTCTATCTCTCTTTTTGAGCTCGACCTTCTAAAAGTCTGTAGCCCGAAGTGCATAATCTCTCTCTACCAAGTACTGATCCGCTTGGATGTGAGCCGCTTTAGCCTCTACATCCATGGCTACGAGGTCCTGCTTTAGCTTGACATTCTCCTCTTTCAGCTTATAGAGTCTGTCGGTAGAGTCCATATCGATCTTTTATTGGGCCACGGTCAGGGTGTACAAGGGCTGCATGGGAAAAAAGACAAAAGGTAGTTTCATCTTCTCAAAATCATAAAAAGCTAAGAAAGTTCTCAAAGGGAACAAGCTATTTTACCTGACTGTGCAGTTGGAGTGCGGTAACCACTAGGTCAGTAGGACAGGAAGCCATGAACTCCTCGAAGGCCAAGGCAAGTTGGCATTCCAACAGGGTGTATATTTCTGGCTACAAGTGCTCCGATAGTTACCCTAGGGAATCTAGTACAGACAGATCTGGTCTTGAAGGGATAGGTACATCCTCGACCCATTGCTTGTCTGCTTTCTTCTGGGCAATCGTGGTCGCTCTCGCTCCCTTACGTAAGCTCCCAGGGGCTGTCAAAATATCAAGAGGCTCATCAAGGGCACTCTTGAGCGAGTGACGGGGTAGGGTTGAGTTCTTTCCAACAACAACTCGAAGCCCTCTGGCTCAAACTCTGTTTCCTTCTCGGCAGTCAGTTGTTTCATTTTCTTGGTCTTATGGCCCATGGTTTTTTGTTTCGTGGCACGAGTAGCCACGGGCCAATGAGCTTCTTATGTGACTCCGTGGGTGGTTGCCTTTCGGCACCGATCCGTATCCCTCTTGTGGGGAAGGCACTGGGGGTCACTTCGACTAGCTCAGTCGGGTTGACCTGGGGGAATAAAAACCCCTTAGCCTTTGTTGGTGGCTTCGGAACCCTTAGTGGCATGCTCGCTGCACGCCATGAAAATGTGTTAGCAAAAAAGTCATCTTTGGTACAAGGCTAAAAGTTCTTTTAGATACAAAGATACTTACGGGTTAGAGCTTCCAAAGATGCCTCAGGGATGAAAAATCCGTACTTTTACAGGTTGCCAGTGATCATGAGCAGTCTTGCATCACAACTCTGATCGGGTAAACGACCAAATGCCTCGATACGATTGAAATCTGCTAGAGCCGACAACCTGGTCGTCTTGTTCTTTGCGAAAAAGAAAAATTATATTAGTCTTAACAACCAAAAGAGAGTTAAAAGGAAAGGATAGTCAGTTTGGAAAATAAAAGGGAAAAACCTACTCGACTTCCTAAATTTAAAAACGCCATCATACTCAAAGAAGAAATATTTGGTGTCGTAAGCCCTAACATTGTGAGATAACCAAATATCCCTTCCTCGATCGTAGATTGCTTCGAGAGGTAGAAGGAATCTTTGTCCTTGCTTTTCTTTAAGTTGTAAGCGCATGTAAGTTCCAACGTTGTTAACTGGCTGAATTCGTGTTTGTGGCATGCGATATACATAGCAATCACTATCATATGCATATTAGGCATCAGTTGGAATGGCGTGACCTCGAAATGGTCGAGGATCAATTTGATAAAGGGGTGAAAAGCTATCGTCACCCCACATTTGCAGATTGCTTATAAGATCGCAGCCATTCCTTCTGGAGGGTTCTGAGCGGTGTGTGACTTATGCTGGTAGTCGTTTACGTTGATCACAAACTGGTCTACTACCTTTTGAATCTCATCCGCAATGGTTGCTAATAACACCACCTATACGGGACCCGCTGAGGTGGTTAGGGGCTACGAGCTTATTCCTATAGTTGCTCTCATCTTCGAAGCGTCCATTGCTCCAAAAGTCTGAAAATGTGTGACACGTAGAGGTGACTCAGTCTCCATACACAATTTTCATACGACGACTCGAAAGAGTAAGAAAAACCCTAATTTTCCTTCCCTAACCCCTAAAACCCTAAATGTCCTTCAGAATGTGTTCCCAAGGATCTGTGCCCTAGGTTTTCGATTTGTAAGAGTGTTCCTTTTTGAACACTACCTAAGAATGTGCATCATGTAAAGTTTACCAGCGTTCAAACCCACCATTGCTGTGAAAGAATTGGGTTTTTAACAAGAATGAAAAGAAGAAAAGGAAGAGTTTCCCTTACCTCTTGGTTTTTGGGGATGAACGTTCTGTCGTAACGGCGAGTACGCATCAACTGGAAGAAGGATGGACTGGTTTTTTTTAGTGTAAAAACTCTGTTTTTCTCTTTGAAGACTCGAGTTCTGTGAAAATTATGAAGTGAGCTTAGGGTTTTATAAGGAAGAAGACGACGTTTTGTTTCCTTTGCAAGCGATGTTTGGGCGAGACATGTTCTTAGCTGTTGGATGCGACCACGTGTAACCAATCCTCGTGAAGAGTAATCTTCACACTTCGTAAAAATCAATCAACATTTCCCTCCGTTGAAGACACCAAACGTTGGCATGGTTATCTCCACCACATTAAATGCACCATCATCCGCATTTAATGCTTTAAAAGAGAATGTCGTTTCAGCATGACTTGCATTTAATGCTCATGGCTGACACTTATTACGCAAAGACACGTCTATCAGATAAATCTTACTTTATTGACCAGACCAACTGTCAAGCGCAACGGATAACATCTGAAGGGGTCGTTTGAATGAAACACTCTTCTCCGTGTGTTGAGCTAGAAATGAAATGACTTCAGATTTTCGGCGAAAATATTCTAAGTGTTTTTCAGGTCGCGAGCGATGGGCAAAGTTCGAAGCACGTTAGTATAGCACTGAACAAGATCCAACCCCAGGTCATTGAACCTTTAAGGGATGATCATCTCAGGTCGCTTATGCAGTTCACCAAGCCCCACGCTTATGCAGTTCACCAAGCCCCACATCGCGACCTCCACTCAGTTCGCTAGTCGACTAAAATAGTGAACTTCGTGTTATTTCAACCATTCTCCACTTGCAGTTCGAGCAAGCGATCCTCGGGATGAGTCAAATCATGGCATAATCATGAAGTTCTCAAAGTTCAAGCCTTGAACCTTAAGAATTGGGGGGCTTATGTTATGCCTAAAAAATCAAGGCTGATGCAGGCTTACATTAGTGAGGACTAATCAGAGTTCAAGAAGGCATTGTGCCGCCTAGGTGCTGCCACGTAGTCCAAGGACAGAAGGAGTATGGATGTCATCAGCTTGGCAGGTAAAGGCCTAGCTAGTGAGTGGTTGTGAGTCACTCACCTGCCCAAGCCCTGCGCAATTTAAGGATATCTTATGTGCAACCAGCCAATGGGAAGCACAGTAGGAACTATGCGACACCTGCCCGCTGGCATACCCGTAATCATTACCCAGAAACCTCTTACTATAAATAGAGAGATCCCCTATCATTTTTCGGGATTCTGATTCTGATAATATAAACACTCTCTCTCCCTCTCTATATTTCTATTTCTCTGATCGCTACTTATGACCTGATTGTAATCTTTCATTTATAAAAAAAATAGTGGACGTAGGATTCGCTTTAAGCATCCGAACCCTTTAAAAATCGTCTCCCTTTTATTCATTTCTTTTTCCATTCACATGTAATTTTTAAGTTCGCTTAGCACTTTGCACGTGCGAATAGTTGGTGTCAAAATAAAGCATCAACATACTGTATATCTTAAATTTTAAACTACGTAAAAGGATATTAAAGTAATTAACAATCACTGATTTCCTGGAAATTTTGAAAATTTTCATACGGCTTTGAATGAATAATGTCAGAAACTTTAAGCGACTTATTTGATAGTTTTCAAAAAACCTTTTGATATTTTTATAATTTACAAATTTCTATAAAATATCCTAAAAAAGTCCCAATATCTTTTATTAATATTTTAAACCCCATTCGTGTGCGCGACACAAGTTTATTCAACCTTGCACGAGTGTAGTTACTCATGAGGGCAAGGCGAACTTATGGTCCGTTTGGCACACTCTTCTCCCACTATCCTATATCCTAAAAACTCAAAAATGCATTTGTTTTAATTTTCTTCAAAATTCAATCATGACATATTTAACTCAAAACATTACCAATTAACTTTCTCAATAAAAGTTTTAAAATTAACAAAAAAAAACCCCCACCCACCCAAGCCACTATCACCCGCCACTAGCTGCCGCTATAACGACGGACGACCGACTAGATTTGGTTGGTCATGTGTCGATCTATCTGTTTTCGATCAGATCTACGACCAAATATCTAGCTGTTGATGATAGCCAGATATCTAGCTATCAATGACAATCAAATTTGGTTGTCAACGACCAGATATGTGGTCGTAGATCTGGCCTTTTCCGGCCAAATCCATGATGAATCTGGCGAGAAAAGGCTAGACGACGCATGACTGGCCAGATCCAGCCGGTCGTGCGTCATTTCGGTAGATTTCAACCACCTTTCGATGGTAATGGCAGATTATCGGCAATATATGGGTGGGTGGGGTGTTTTTGTTAATTTATAAACTTTTTTTGTTAGGGGTGTTCAATTAAATTAACAAACCTAGGGGGTCAGTAGTGGATCTAGAAATTTCTATTAGGATGGACCAAAATAAAAACTAATTTCACATTAATATGGCCAAAATAAAAACTAATTTCACATTAATATGACCAAAATAAAAACTAATTTCACATTAATATTTTTGTCTATTAATATTTCTGTTAGGGTGGGCCAAAATCTAGAAACTATATATATTAATATTTTTTTAAAAAAAATTAAGGGTGGGCCATGCTAGTGTTGCATCTGCCCCTGTGTAGAGGGTTAAAAATAATCAAATATTATTCGAAAATGTACAAAAAAAACTTCTTAGAATCCTATTCTATTTTCCAAAAATACTATTTAGTATAGAATGCTATTCTGAATAACTAACCAAATAGAGTCTAATGAAATTATACGGGACTTCTTTAATATTTTATCAGGAACTCTGAAAAATATTCTATAAGTCCCTATAGTTTTATTAATATTTTAAACTCGCACTTGAGCGTCACACGAATTTATTTAACCTCACACGGTTTGTTCATCATTTTCCCAAAGTTTTAACATTTTAAATTTTTTTTTTTTTTTTTTTTTTAACACTTATTCATGTTGAAAGGCTATCAACTCTAGCATAAACAAATAAAAATTATTATATCTAATAAATCAATATAAAATAATATCTTAAAATAACTACTATAAAAAATATTGAGTTAAGTATGTCTCGAACTTTAATCATTAATACTGTCCATGTTTAAGGTATTTCACAAAATAAAACAATAAAAATGATTATTTAATGGTATAAGAAGTTTTATTTTCGGAAAAAATGGAATTATTCTAAACCCAGAGCCAAAATTCCTCTTTCATAGCAGTCGGGTATTTTTATGAGGAAGATGGGGTATATTTATAAGGAGCAGAAAAGTGGGAAAGGGTCTTACTTGTAAAGACCTATTTGAATGTGATTATTATTTAGTTTACCAATTTTAAAAGGGTTTTAAATAAACTTCTCTTGAAATAAAGTATTGAGAAAATCAGTCCTCACATGATCGAGAGAAATGAGGTTACCAAACTCAAGAAAATAAACCTCATTTAAAACAGAATGAAAATAAAAATGAAACTTCGATACAACATATGATTGATCAATAGTTACAAGTCAGTACGTTACATTACAATATCAGTTATATAACAATATAATAAATTTATAGCACCTCTAATTTTATCTATCTTTCCAATAAACCTTATTTATGATTATTAAACTGAATTGGTTATATTATATGTCATGTATCAAATAGCTTATGGTAATGTTAATGTGATTCTACAGTGGTATCATAAACTTTGTTTAGATGATAGAACAACTCGACGTGTCAATAACATACATATTGAGATATAGCTTTTGAATATTTCACCTAGCAACAGATTCAATTAATCCGATGGCGATTAATAAAACATTTCAATTTTGTTATTGACTTATGAATAAACGTCTTTGTTTCTATGTCTAATCAAACTATATCGACATCAAAATTCAAGGCATTAAGGCATTGACTGGAATAGAATACACAGATTATGTAGAGGTTGAGCGTGATAAAGTAAAGACTTTAGAACAAAAAAAAGACAGGGTATTATTAGAATATAATAAGAATTAACTCCATTATAAAATTTTGTTTAAAATAGGGGATTAAAAAGACATTATGTGGGAGCTCCACTTGAAACATAACACGAATGCAGCTGATTGAAATCCTTCTTACAATTTTTTTTTTTTTTTTTATGACCGATGTCCGAACCAATTTACGTGCACTTCAACTAATCCCTTTAGATCTTGGAACTATCGGTTGGATAAGAACTTTGATGGATATATCTATTAGCAATCAAGGAATGATTCGAACTCAAGACTTCTTGAGTAATACACCCAAAAATCTTTATTAAACCATTCGGTTATTCAGAGATAGTTTTATCTTACAAATTTTGATGTGGTTGATTGGAAGATTAGATTTTTTTCTTTTTCTTTTTCTTTTTGAGTTTTGTAGGACTTGAGATACACTTTATTGATTATTGGTTAGTTGAATAATTAAATCTTGCTTACAAAACAAAATTTGCAAAATGAAACAAGACTCAGCAACAAGGAGGTCCCTATCTAATTTTATAGGTTGGATGATAAATTAGTGCATGATCAACATCCACAAGGGTACCCACAACAGATAAAAGCACAAACTGCATATGAAAATCAATTAATTGGATTAGAGAAGTGGGTCTAAAAACTTCATTAAAATTTTGAATATGAGCATCTACTCACATGGACCTTGTTCCCATTGTTTGCCTGTTTATGGCAAACGACCTCTGGTTGTTCAATCGCTCTTTCTCTCTCTTTGGCTTTCGGCCAAAAATTTTAGTAGAGTGAGGCATGTCTAATAGAAGGGAAGAAGGGGACAGAAAAGACTTATTGTTTGTTATACATATTCATTGTAATGTGTGTTGTAAATTATGGAATCTCTATGACCCTACGGTAGGGTATATATGTTAATTGTGGAACCTCAAGGTTAATTAGCTTCGAGAGAGATGGAGGCCATTCGTTTTTATAGATTAGGCGCCCATTGTTGTGTGGTTTAAAAGTGATAATGATAATCCTTTTTCTCATCTCATCGATCACGACACAGTAGAGATGATTATACATACAAACAAAAGCCAGGAAAACAAAGATAATAGAGAAAGATTTCTTTAACCTATTCTTTGTCTCACTAAAACTTTTCACCCAATACACTAAAACTGTAGGCGTTGCCAATAAGATTCTTCAAAAACAGTAGTATGTCATTTTCTTGCATATTATCCTGCAGTTTTCAATATGATTTTAACGTTTAATGATATGAATACCAGAATTTTACATGGCTTTTGCTGCTTCGAGAACATTTGACCATACTCAAACTCAACAATATGAAGGGTGTGAAGAAAAGAAAAGTGGAATAAAACAGTAGTGTAGTTGTACAAGGTACGAAACAAAGTGTCAAGAGTGCTGAAAGGTGTTTTGACAAAATTTACCAAGACACACAGGCACAGCCATGCAAATATATTCTCCAACACAAACAATCTGGTAAATCATTTTTCTGGCAAGTGGCATGCATACATTTTTGCAGCAGCACACGTGCAGGTGGTTAGGATACGTGTAACACCCAACCCTTTTCTTTCTTTTTTTTTTTTTTTTTTTAATAAATTATAAATATAGAGGCAAACAAACCATTGAATTTGCAAAGGATTTGCCGGTACTAAAGGATACAAAATTTGTACTATTAATGGTACAGAGTGCACAAATAAACTAATGTTGAGACGAATATAAAAATGTATAAGTGTTTAAATGAATGGGAGTAAAAATGAGATATGATTGGAAATATAAAGAGATGGAAAGGGGCACCCCTAGATTGATTAGAAGAGGGTGGGTGCAATGGGGCCATGCCATGGAAAGGAGAAATAGTTGTTTTGAATGTTGATGATGTGTTGACAGCTTTCCTTGTTTGGCATTTGGAGGGACTGCCACCACCTTTCCATTCATTTCACTCTTTAACCTCCTTTTTTCACCACCAACTAATCTCTTCTAATTACATTACTAAAAGTCATACAGGAAAAACCACTCTCAGATATCTATATATACAACTACCTCGCCCTGAGATTGATTGTCCAGTATCCACCCCGGAAAAGAGAATGTCTTCCCTCTATTTAACTGGATACCCATCTATCTCAAACACCTTTGCTTTCATTTTCAGTGCTCTCTTTTGTTATTACTAAGACTCAACCTACCTCTCTGCAGGCTCAAGTAATTCTCTTGTCTTTCTAATTAATTAAGATGGTGAATGATTCGTCAGTTCCTCTTCTGTTGAATTATAACTCAACAACTTCTCTGCATGAAACTGCTAAAAATGTAGCAGAAGTTCAGCAAGATTCTCTGAACTGCCAATATAATGCGTGCCGACCATCTCTATCACAGGTTAGTTTAATGACACCAGCATTTTCTTGTATTTTTCCTTTTACTACTACTGCTTTCATAGTTAATTTTTTTGGCTTTCTCAACTTTCAGGTTGTTGAAGAGGTCAAAGAGCTGTATACCATAGCCCTCCCAATGATTATAACAGGCCTTCTAGTCTACGGAAAATCAGCAATATCAATGTTCTTTATGGGGAAATTGGGTAAGCATGAATTGGCAGCAGGTTCACTTTCAATCGGTATTGCTAACATCACTGGCTATTCACTCATTTCTGGCCTCTCTATAGGCATGGAAACCATCTCTTCTCAAGCCTGTGGAGCCAGACAATGGCCACTTATGGGCCAAACCCTACAACGCACCATTGTCATTCTCCTCTTAGTTTGTTTACCCATCTCTCTTTTGTGGCTAAACTCCGAACCCATACTTCTCTTCTGTGGCCAAGATCCTGTTATCTCATCCATCGCTTCTACTTATCTCGCATTCTCCCTCCCAGATCTATTCTTCCAATCCATTATCAATCCTCTCAAAATCTACCTGAGAACCCAAAACATAACTTTCCCTCTTATGTTGAGTGCAGCTCTTGCTCTTGCTCTGCATGCACCATTGAACTACCTCTTAGTCTATCATCTAAGCCTTGGCATTCAAGGCGTAGCTGTGGCTGCGGTCTTAACGGATTTCAATCTACTATTAACCCTTTTGGTTTATATCTTCTTTTCTGATACTTGTGGAAAATCATGGCCAGGCTGGTCACTTGAATGCTTTGTAGAATGGAGACCAATTCTCGGCCTGGCAATCCCGAGTTGCATCTCTGTGTGTTTAGAGTGGTGGTGGTATGAGCTCATGATAGTCCTTTCAGGGCTCGTGTCGAATGGCAGTGAGGCTATTGCCACCATGGGAATTATAATACAAGCAACTTCACTTGTTTACATCTTCCCTTCATCACTAAGTTTAGCCGTATCAACCAGGGTTGGTAAGGAGCTGGGCGCTAACAGGCTTTTCAAAGCTAAAACTTCTTCTATCATTGCCCTATTATGCGCTATTTTCATGAGCATTATCGCCTTGTCGTTCATGACAACAATGCGAAATGTTTGGGGCCAAATCTTTACCAATGACACAGCCATTTTATCATTAACTGCTATATCCATGCCGGTGGTGGGCTTGTGCGAGCTAGGAAACTGCCCACAAACCACCATCTGCGGGGCGTTGAGAGGCAGTGCCAGGCCAACTTTGGGTGCCAACATAAACTTGGTGTCGTTCTATGGTGTGGGGTTGCCTATTGCTATCTTGATGGGCTTGCTGATGAACATGGGCTTAATCGGGCTTTGGTTGGGGTTATTAGCGGCCCAGGCTGTGTGTGCTGTTATGATGGTGGGAGCTTTGGTTAGAACAGATTGGATGGTGCAAGCCCAAAAAGCCAGAGAGCTCACTGGTACTACCATGGAAGATGAAGCAGAGAGGGGTTTAATATCAGGACCAGTGCTAAATTAGAATTTAACAATCAAATCTACACTGTTTAGTACCTTTTGTTTGAATCGTCCCTTATAGAGAAAGGCCTTTTTGCCTTTTTTTTGTTTTGTTATTTCTTCTGTTTTTAGGGTTTTATCTATTAAGATTATGTGTATGTATGTCATGGTGAATAGTTATGTACAGGCTCACATTTGAGTTGGGCCTTATGTTCAGTTTCAATGTTAAGAATGAGGCCAGAGAGTCCAATGTAATCACGATAGAAGCTATTTTGATGTTTATAATAGCCTCACATACAAAGTTTTCTTACGTAATAAGAATAATACTACACTTATAACTCAATCTTATAAACTCTCTCATAATTTTGATATGATAGCTCACAAATGGGTCTCATCTATTCGTGATGGATTCTGTCTATCCAATTGCGAGCTGACACATCGGAAATGTGAAAGAAAACTTGTAAAATTGGGTTATGAGTCAATTTTTATTGTTCTAAGAATATATTAATTTTCTATCCTAGATACATATAATAACTAATTATAGTACACGGATTGTACAAATAATATATATATCCTCTATCTCTATGTACCAGTTTCGGGCACAAAGTAGTACGTTTGACCTTTATATTTTGGTTTTGGACCTTTGGTATTGCCAATCGTTTGATGGAGTTGAAAATCCTTATTAAAGTCGTTTAAAATCAGTTGATGATGCTTTGATTTTCATCTTCTATGCATGATACGTACGTGGTGAAAGCAATGAAGTGGTATTTCTGAATAATACCGAATATCCTTAATTAGTTTAACTTCTTGTTAATTTTCCCTCAAACTCAAATATTTGTTTTTTGTTTTATTTATAATCAACGAGGTGAGTTCACAAATCCACCATATATACCTCTACGTACCTTCCTTTTCACTTTCTGTTTCTCTTATCCCATTTCCAGAAGACGAAAGCATCTTTCACTTTATAAAGTATGCCAAAGGAAGGGTCCTTTGGATGGTGAATCAAAGAAGATGCTTATCAATTTGTTAAAAAAAGGGGGTCTTTATTATTATTATTATTTTTTTTTTTTGGTATATATGCTGTTTCTTTGCCACTTGTTACCATATAGTCCACTCTTTTTTTCCTTACACGCATCTTCCGGAATTTACCATGAAACTTCCCTCAAGTTTCATGAAAGTGATTTGCAGAATAAGAATACGAGGACCAGTGGAGCACGCACCTAGCTAGCTAAGAAAAGAGAAAGACAACTTTCATGATTATTATTATAAAGGAAAAATAAAGCCCAAGAGGAATTGGCAACTTACATATAAATATGAAGGTCGAGAGGAAGTTGCATTCAAGCTTATCTCGGCATTTTTATAAGTTTGCTTGCTCTGCATTAAAGAATCATCGTGAGAATGTCCAAAACAAGTTTTCTCAATTTCCAGTATGGCCTTTCAAATAGAAAGTCCTCTCAAAAATCACCACCCCAGTTGAGCATCTCTATGGAAAGAAAAAATTCTAGTGCTTCAAAAGTCATGCAACCAAATGTGCAGGAGATGAGATCCGTGTTTGACAAATTTGACACTAACAAAGATGGGAAGATCTCTCGGCAGGAGTACAAAGCAGCTTTAAATCTGCTGGGTAAAGGAGTAGCAGAAACTGAAGCTGCTAAATCCTTTCAGTTCGTTGACACTGATGGAGATGGGTTCATTGACTTCAAAGAGTTCATGGAAATGATGAAGGGCATGGGAGAGGTTCAAGGAAAAGTGACATTCAAGCAGCGTTTCAAGTGTTTGATTTGAATGGAGATAAAAAAATTGATGCTGAAGAGTTAATGGAGGTTTTGAGGAGAATGGGAGAAAGATGCAGCCTTGATGCTTGTAGGAAAATGATTCGAGGTGTGGATGCTGATGGCGATGGTTCTGTTGACATGGATGAGTTTATGACCATGATGACTCGCACCATGAAAGTCACTTAGTGCTTCTGCCATGCATCTTCCATCCTAATTAACTCCAATCTTTGTTATTTTCTTAGGGATTGTATGTGTGCATGATGATGTTAAAATTAATCATGCTCTTTTTATGACTTGAATACTGAAGTACCTAGGACAATAATATAAAAGATAATAATAACAAAGACGAGAAAACTGGATCTTGGATCCTTGAATGGAGCCAAATAATCATCAGCTACAAGCATTCTTTTGTCTCCAAAGTTAAAATTTCTGAATGTGAGAAGGAACCTTATTGATCCGATGATTACAATAAGCCAAAAACAATGCAATAAATGACAACAGTAAAATTAGCATAAGGAATACAGCCGATTAGGTGTTCATATCTGCAGCTAGCTTGGTGTGTTCCGATCATCGGGACATTCCTCCAACAACAGGAGCAATGGTGATTCCTCTGTTTTGCCTTTCCATGTTTGCCTGCCAACCTTCCATACTCAAAAAATTTGAGTAATCAATACATTAGAATGGCTAAAAGAGCAAGAGAAATTTCAAATAGGTGAAATAATTAAGCCAGTACAGTGAAAATTCTCATTTTAAAAAAGACATTAAACAGCTACAAGAAAATTGAATTATTCAATTTGTGACAAGAATACTACAGAAAATGTACTCTTACCAATCCCCATATCAAAACCACGGTTCTTGAGCTCTCTATACTCTTGACAAAGAGCACATGGTTCACAACAGAAGTGAGTTAAGCAATCGGCGCAAGGTGCCTCCTGCAAGTTATATTGCCCTCTCAATCTTGAACGGTAAAAACATGAGTACAAGCATGATGAGCCCACAAAGCCCACTAGAAGCCCATAAACTGCACCACTAGCTGCACAAGCTGCACCAAGACGCACCCTGAATGTTAACCCATTAAATCTTAACTACACACCAAAATAGCACCTTCAATAACAGTAGTAATGAAATCAAACTTACATATGTCACCCTTGTTAACTATCTCAGCAATCTGTCCAAACGTAACACAAGGACAAAAGCAAGTAATCAAACAGTTTGCAGGGTCATCGCAACAATGACAGAGACCGGTCGACCACCGTGTTCCAGTTGCAAGATTGGAGGGAGGGTAGGGTTCTCTAGGAGGGATGTTCATAGCATCTGCATACCCTTGTGAATATTTTGCATTGTCATAGGATGGAGGAGGGGGATACATTTTTTTTTTTTTCCTTGAAGAAAAGTGATGGAAACTAAACTTGTATTTGAAAAAGAACTAGTTTAAGATAATATTCATATAAGCTCATCTCCTAGATATTGCTGTCAATGTTTGACCAAGAGACATTCAAGGCATGCAGTCCAATTAAATTTAGTTGCTTCTATGTCTTGTTGTTTAAGTTTTAAAAATTGAATGTTAGTAGTACTTTCAGATTGATCGTTATTATTTTATAATATGATATATACAAATTCCAACGTGACCAGGTTGGCAGCTGGTTCTGAGTGGGGAAGAATGGCTTGGGACTCCCCCTTTAATCCAGTTTATAACTCTTTTAAATAATCTACGAGGTTTTCTTAATTAAAAAAACATAATATGATGCAGTTAAAGCATCAGAGCGTAAGGCTTCCATTTAATAAGAAGGTGCAGGAGGAGGAAGTAAGTATGTCATGGAATGAAGTGAAAAAAGGGGTGGCAAATTTCTATATCTTGGTGTCCATGTGAGTTGGAGTCATTCATGCAAGTTGGGAATCTCACGATTTCCTTGAAATTGTTGATTGCAAATGCCAAAAAAGAGAAGTGTACCGATTCCTATTTCATTATATATTTCTTTAATTTCTTAACTTGACTATGACGACGACTACATATCCAACACCCTCACACAAGCTCTTAAAATCTAGCTTCTTAAAACTAAACGTAACTTTGAGTCGGTAAACATTGTCATTCAAATATGTAGTCTTATAATTTGTTTTGAATTTGAAAAACGTAAAAGTAAAAATATTCTTTTGGTCCAGAAAAGAGAGTGGATGAAAATGAAGGGTGAAGAGAAAGCAGGGAGTTCACATGGCGGAAAGAAGGTAGAAGACAAAATGATGATGATGACATAAAAGAGAAGCGGAAGAAATAGAGAAGATTTGAGTACGCATTTATCTGCACTGCACAAATTTGTTACTGTCCTCTTTGGCTTGTTCTATGCAGGTGGCCATGTGGTTCAATCCGGCCAACCTAGTCCTTTCTTCCCCAATTTAGTCAAACCTTCTAGTGAACCATCGCTATCGCTCCCTGTGTTTGCTCTTCTTATTTACTATTATTATTATTTTTAAAATAAATGAGCTCCTATATTGGGTTATTGGACATTAATGGTAGACGAAAGCAAAGCATAATCCATTAAACAGTGGATCATAAATAGGCTTTCACAAGATAATTAAACACGCTACCTAACATTTGATCTTTCAGTTCAAAATCAAAGCCGCTATTCTTCTCAACTACCTCATCAACTTTCATGCGGATCTAATTACATGTGCTTATAATTTAAAAAAAAAAAAAAAAAAGNAAATGAAGATTATGAGGCGGTAGAAAGTAGGAACAGAACAGATTGTACTGCGCGATACGATATTGATATTTTATATGAACGTTGTAACTTGTAAGGGTTACTGATTAGACATGGATTTACTTGTTTATTGGCAGTCTTTTTCTTTTAATTTCCGGGAGGGATTTTAACTTTTTTATGGACGCATTAGTCATTACCCTATAATTAAATTATCTCGCACTCATTTTTAGATTTTTTCATGTTAACACTTATTCGCTATGGAATTTCAAATATGGAAACTATATAAAGTAATATATGGTAATTAATGTACAGCATAATTTTGGTAGATTTTTGAAATATGATTTTATGAAAGTTATTATAGTTTTTGTTTTATTCTATTTTCTAACAATATTGATGTATGTTATGTGACAGCAAAGAGCTAATTAAAATTTCCAATTTCTAGTAAGTAAGATCAAAAAATCTAAGTTGATAAATTTATAATAAAATATATACTGAAACAATAAATATACAAAAACATAATCTAACAATATAATCTTAAAAGTTATATATACTAAATAATCAATTCTATAATTATCACGTACCAAAAAAAAAAAATCAATAATTATCTTTGACGATTTTTCATGTTCTGAAAATGTTATATAATTCCTCATAATAACAAAAAAATAGTGTTATCTTACCTTGCAACCTCCAGATTACTAATATTTTTTTATTAATTTAGCCAAATGAAGAATAAATTATGAGAGAAGAGGAGAGGAATTGAGGAAGAGAGAAAACGTGAAAAAAAAATATGGGTATTTTCGAATCCCAAGATCAATAAAATATGAGAATATCTTGAAGAGGTCAATAAAATATTTATAATTTTAGTAGAGTCAAAATTGTTAATTATTATAAGATATATACAGTAGAACCTCTATATAGTAATACTCTATATAGGATTAACCTTTATGTAGTCAAACAAAATTTTGGTCCCAACTTGGTCTAATTATAAATAAGACTAAATTTTACATTATAATAAGTTATAATTTTTCTAAGTCTCGTCTTAAAAAACTATATATATATTATAAAAATATATATATTATATTACATTAGAGGTTAAGATAAAATAAAATATTTATGTAAAGTTGTTTGGAATAATGATTTATGTTTTTCGAATTTTTATCACATCCTTTACTTTGCGGATACATAATAAGTCGCTAGCATTGACACATTTTTGTTTAAGCCAAAATATTTCTAACTTCTTAAGCATATTTAGAGTTTCTTAGCATGAATTTTTTTGTATTTTCGTACTGTCATCCTCAAGATTTATCATTCTTCTTCTTGTTTAATTCCAACAATGATTTATTATTCAGTTAAAGCATACATGACCTGTTACTAATTTGGATGATTGAAAAAAAAACATATCCATCTGATTAGTATAGTGAAGCTGTCGAATTTAATCACTCAATTCAACAATGACTATTTGATATACAATTTCGTACTATCATAATACTACTAAAATAATGAATTGAAATCCTAATACTACAAAAACATGAATCGAAATCCTCACACTACTAAAACATGAATTATAAAATGAGAAATCATAGCAATAATTTTTTAATCAAAACAATAATTTTTGTGATTACACCTCCGTTAAGTTATAACTTCCTTATAGTAATAAATTTAGTTGGTCCTAACATTATGACTATATTGATGTTATATTTTGATTTCTTATTTTATAATTCATGTTTTAATAGTACAAATGAATTGAGTGATCAAATTAAACAATTTCATTACACCAATCGAATGAATATTAATGTCTTCCTCAATCATCCAAATAAGCAACAAGTTGTGTATATTTTAATTGAAGAAAAAAATATTACTAGAATTAGACAAGAAGATGAAGGAGATAATCCTAAGAGTCTGGTTGGTAGAATTTTTTTCATTGGTTTTAAGGGGTTTTTAATTAGACTAGTTTTGAGGTGTTTTAAAACCATTACTTGCCATATTTTTTATGCGCTGGTTTTGACTGGCTCAAAGTGTTAATTTTATGGGCACATATGTTAATTTATTATTTAAAAAAAGGTTAGAATTGCTAGAAAATAAACTTCCAAGCAAAGGTTTGGTGTTTTAAAAACCGTTATTAAAAATCCCTCAAAACCGCTATGATGGTTTACCCTCAAAACCGCTATAGTGGTTTACCCTCATAACCACTACCATGAAACTCTCAAGCGGACCTTAAGGATGATAGTATGAAAATACAAAAAGTTTTGTGCTAAGAAGCTTTAAACATGCTTGAGAAGCTATAAATATTTTAGTTTCAACAAGAAAATGTTTATGCTGATGATTTATTATATACCCATAAGATAAGAAATGTGGTAACAACTCTAAAGCATAAATCACAATCACAGACAACTTTAGATAGATATCTTCTTTCATATTAAACGGTTAATGTAACATAATTAATATATATATATTGTAATATACATATAATTATTACTATATAGAGATAAGTTTCTTAAGACGGGACCTAGAAAAATTATAACTTGTTATAATATAAAATTTATTTTTATTTATAACTGCCTCGAGTTGAAACCAAAATTTTTTATGACTTATCTAGACTATTACTATAAAGAGGATGTACATATTTTTAATAATTTTAGTAGGATCAAGTAATGCCATTGAGTATATTTTAGTTACGCCCCTGGTGACACCAGAATTAGATGAAAAAATATATATGTATTTATGTAATATAAGCAAGTCTCAATCCTCTTCTATAGAATATAAATAATTTATATAACTTATTTGGATTACTAAATGAAAATGCAAAAACTTAAAATTAGAGTCAAACAAAATTGATACATTATATGAGTAACTTATATAAGAAATATCGTTTATATTGTAGCTCACATCCACATAGAGTTCCACAGTTAAGAGTTCATCAACATAACTTGCTTATTTTTATTATTGATTTATTTATTCCTGAGTTTGAATTTTATTACAGTTAACTTGGGTTTTCTCGATTTCATTGGATTAATTTAGGACATATTGGTAGATTTGAAAATCTCATTTATATGATATATAATACATATTATATTATGGTGTCAACAAACACATATTATTAAACAATGACTCGTAATCCATTATTAAGGTATGCGACTATAATATATTACTCACCTTATTCGTTTATATTAAAAATTAAAGATAAAATCCAACGAAGATTGACATAGACTTGCTTTCTTCAATAATTAAAATAGTCATAGTCAATAGATTAACCAGTCAAAGTCTCTCGTTTCATTAGATAAGACTTCACAGTGCGTTTACAATCAGTCTTTGAATTGATCTAAACTGCATAAACAACATTAA
>NW_022195243.1:0-14058 GCF_008641045.1 Pistacia vera
TATCAAAAGTTAATGTCAAAGACTTAAAAATTTGCTCTTTTATTAGTAACTCAATTGATAATCTTGTACGTATAAATAATTAAATATAATCACAACCGAAATGATTCATATATAATAAAAATGTGAATTGATCAAGTATGGTGAAAGCATTACTAATTAATTATAATTCCTAATTGATTGATAAGCGTGTAATTATAAAAATAAATATAATATTAGTAGAGTTTTACATTATAAAATAACATCAACTTGATTACGGCAAGTCGACCCACACAACTTCTTTTGTTTTTCAAACATAAAATAATTAAGATAAAGATAAATGTGGCTTCCTCATCAAACTAACTTACACGCGCTTAACTTAAGTTCCCTCTCACACTTATCAAATGTGCCTTACAGCTGTAACTTGTGTTACTTTCATACACTTTTTTATTTATTTATTATTATTCTTATGATCCATTTTACTAAATATTACAATCAAAATATTCTTTATAATATATTTTTTGTTTATGTTTATTAATTCTCAATAATTAATTTATTTTACTTATATATTAATTAAATATTAAGAATAATATTTTTATTAGTTAATAATAACTTTAAAAATTATATTAATTTAATAAAATTAAGCATTTACTAAATCAAATAAACATTAAAAGATCTAAAACTAATATGCCAAAATACTAAATTACTATTCTAATTTATATTGTATATTCTTTTAATTTTAGTGTTTTTAAATTAGTATTAATTTATTTTGAGTTATTGAAGTTTAATATTTATATTAAATGAAATTTTATTTTTAATTTTTCATCTTTTTTTTTAATTATGAATTTATTGTTAATATAATATAAATAATAATCAAATTAACATAAATAAAAAAGGAGAAAATAAAATATATTTTATAATAAATGAATAACATCACATCAAATTTAGTGTAATACTATTTATCCACGCCAAATGGTTGGATCAAAATTTGGACACGGGCGTCCCATTAAAGATGCCCTTGGGATGGGTAGGGACTTGAGTGACGAGTTTTTACAATAAAATAGAGTTGGGAGAGGCATGGTGATGGTGCAACTGACGTGAATGGAGTAGTGGTGGGGTATGAGAAATGTACGGGGAAAGATGGTAGGGAGGTGTTGCAAGGGGATTACCATTCTTTAATGGAAATATCAATTATAAAATTTAACATATTTAAAGTTGTAGTTTTGAAACTAGTGAGGGTAACTTTAGTAAATTCGCAAATAAAACGTTAATTATATAATTTGCGTATTATTTATGAATTTCTGTATTTTATCAACCAAACCATATTATTCGCAAATTATATGTCTCGGACGATTTATTTACAAATTATTCTTATATTTTTCTCGTATCTGAATTTTTGTCAAATTTTTATAAATATTTTTTTTATCATTTATCATATTATATCCACAAAATTCTTGTACCATTTTTTTGTCATATCTATATATTTAAAATGCTATATTGATTTTAATCAGATGATTTATGAAAAATGTTAAAACTATGATTGATATTATTATATTTTTTAAAACGTATTATTAATAATATATCATATTAAATCTATAAATATATGTATTATATTTTTTTTTATCTAAATTTTATTTCTAAATTTTTAGAAATGTATTTTTTACTATTTACAGTATTAGACCGGCAAAATTTCAATAACCTTTTTTTCCCGTAGCCGTGTTTACTAAAAGGAGGGTCAATTTAATTTGCTAAAACGTGTGGGGGTTTCCCAAAAACAAAAATGAAGTTCATATTGTCTGACGTAAGACATCCCTCCATTGAATTTTCTTCCGGATTAAAGAGAAGAGAAGCTTCCACATAACCCCACCTTCATAAGTCTCTTGTCCTCTGCTCACCGCCTTCCATATTTAAATAAATCCCTTCAAGAATCATTCATCTGTTATTCGAAAGTGAAAGTTTAAGACTTTGGTAGATTTATCACTTCAATGGAATCTTACGGTAGACCCTACTCCTCCCAACCCTATGCTCCCTCCGCACCCTCTTTGCCGGACTCCTACGCCCAGCCCTCTAACCATTCCTACAACACCAACACTTTGCCGGGCTCCTACGCCCAGCCCTCTAACCATTCCTACAACACCACCACTTCGCCGCCGCCACCTCCAAGCTACTATGGCCAACCGCCGCCTCAGCCGCCGTACCACCACCAAGCACAGGGTTATGGCTACCCACAGCCACCGGCGCCGAGTTATGGGCATAATTCATTTCCTCCGGGGACAAACCCGGATGTTATAAGGAGTTTTGAGATGGTTGATAGAGATCGGAGTGGTTTTATTGACGATAAAGAGTTGCAGCAAGCTCTATCTTCTGCGCACCAGAGGTTTTCTCTCAGAACTATAAAGCTGCTCATCTTTCTTTTCAAGGATCCGCATGATTCTTCTTTGCGAATCGGTTTGTTCTTTTCATCTTTCTTACTTTTCGGCTTTATCTTGGGTTTGAATTATGCAATTTTAATTTAGGGCATCTTTACGGAGAAAACCCTTCAAAAAAAATTCTATCAAAAAATGATAACCTACAATTATTTTTTTCGATCGAGGAACCAATGCACGCTTAACTGGATTTTTACATACTCGGTAATTAGTTGACAGTCTATTGAATGAACTGGGGTATTGCTGCTGATGTTATTTTCGGACTGAGTTTTAATTAATTGTATGCAATTATGACATGGTTTTTGAGTGGGATTACTTCTATGGGATATTTTCATATTGGTTCTTTATATGTGTCAAGGGTTTTGACTTTTATACAAATTCTCTTTCTCCTTTGATTACTTTGACCAGTTAAAGCAAATAAAAGCTTTGCTGCTTTTTTCTTTGGCTTTATAGTCGTTTGTTTCAGATTCACTTTGTTGAAATTTTTCCATGAGCTGATGTTAAGCTAAATTCCTGTGACAGGGCCCAAGGAATTTGCTGCATTGTGGAGTTGCCTTGGTGAATGGCGAGTGAGTGGTTTTAACCTTGTTGATATTTTTAAATAGTTTTTTTTTTAAGGCGTGGGAGAAATTTTGGGAAAATGAACATTTATGGTCTTTAAACCATTCTATTTCGTTTATCTTCCAACACATGACAGAGACCACAAATGAAAAAAAAAAAAAAAAAGTAATTTCGCTCTCTTTTGTAGGGAGATTTCCCATGAACTCAGTGGTGGTACATATCTAATTGTGCAAATTCTTTATGTCTTAATATTTTGTTTATAAATTAATTGTATCGATTCTACTAGACCAATTATTGCAAAATGAAATTTGACATTTTTGGTAACATTTAGGAAGGAAATGCTTTTGTTATAGCATTATTACAATGTTAGGCTATTGCAGTTGTTTGGCATGATGGTGCATGTATTTATCTATTTTGCTGTCAAATTTGTCTACGTACTTGTATCAAATCTTACTAAGGAAGAAAACAGTAAACTAAGAGGAACGGTTGCATTGTAAATTTGATATTTTAGATGAAGATATTGATCAGTGTGCTTCTAGAAAATACTTCTGACTTCTGAGGTCTTTGCTCATCAAGTTTCCAGAGACATTCTGGTCAATATGTATTGCATGCATTTTTGCCTTGTTGGGACACCCTTACCCTTGCACAGGATAACTAAAGATTGAGATGCACTTCAATGCCTATATAATTTCTTTTGACTGTCGTCTTTTTTTCAATGCCATTTTCTATTTCATGAAAAATTAAGTTCAATTTTCTGTGCTTAATGTCAAGCATGGAATTTGTTCTTGTAGGGCATATTTCAGAGATATGATAGAGATAGAAGTGGGAAAATTGATTTGATGGAATTGAGGGATGCTCTCTACAGTACTGGATATGCAGTCCCACCTTCAGTCCTCCAACTTTTGATGTCCAAGTATGAGAGTGGAAATGGCAGGAAAAATGAACTCAGTTTTGACAGTTTTGTTGAGTAAGGCTCCTATTTTATTATACTTGTACTTGTGCTTTTACTTATTTACTTATTTTTCTTTGTTTTTGAGAGTTTTAGCATGTTCTAATGACAATCTTTTGTTTTACTGGATATGCAGATGTGGGATGATTGTGAAGGTGAGTCCTCAAATTGCTACTGCATTTCTTTCTTTCTTTTGTTAGTTACCTTCTCAATTTAATTTTAATCAATGAATCAGTCTTCCCTAATCTTCGGTTATCAGAACAGTTTCTGTGATGTTCTATTCATCTTAAACATATGTGCATGTACAAAGTCAGAGCCCTGTTTCTAAATCTTTGTGCTTCTTAGAATGTTTAGTTTAAGCATATATTAAAATTAGATAGAATTACACCAAACTCTTTTAATGTTGATACATTATTTGATCATGTGAAGCTATTGTGGTTTCAGGGTTTGACTGAAAAATTCAAGGAGAAGGATTCACGTTACACTGGTTCAGCAACACTTACTTATGACTCATTCATGTCTATGGTCATTCCCTTCATTGTGCAATATGATTGACTTAATTGGTAGTATATGTTTTATAACCTTGAGTTCTTTCATTCAGTTGTATAATTTAAAGGAGAATTTGTATATTGATGAGTGGCAAGTGTGAATGAAATTTTAATGCAAGATTGAGTTAGGTTTCTCTTCTATGGAAAGCAAGCGTGACTGTGATTTCTTTGATTCATGCTCCTTTTAGAGAGAAACTATAGATGAAAAAACCAAATAGCGATTAGAAATTTTGTGCTGCTTAGACCAAACCATCAATTGATCCTGTTTTCCGTGTGTAAATTTGAAACAAAAATATATTTCTAGTGTTTCAAGTGATGTGTTTTTGAAGTTGGAAGAAATATTGGTATTGAGGTAGAAAGTTGGGAAGTATAGTGTTATTTGTGAATTAAACATGTTTAGCCAAATTCTAATATTACTCATTGATCATATGCCAGAATCCTCTAGAGTGCCACTTTTTCAGCTTTGAAATGATACGCAACATGGAAATTGGAATTATCATACCCCTTTTTTTCAATCATCAAATTCACATTTCACATAAGAAATTTAAAAACAATCCATTCTCATTAAGGTTCTTAAGCTGTTACAACCAATAAGTCTATAATCTTAAAAACAATACCCAGTTTATATTACACCAATGCCAATACCAATATCAAGATCAAGTTCTATTTTATTAGGCCTTACTTTGTTAAAGAATCGTATACTAATTCCTTATTGGTATGTATATTTATGTCTTTATTTTTTTAGATTACCCAGAATACAGCTCTCGGATGTATTAGCGAAAAAAATTTATCTGTTGTAAATGATCCTGCAAAGTTGATAAACCATTACTCCATTTCCAATCCACTGCTGCAAAATTAAAGCCATGCTACTGTTTTCCCCTTCACATAAATACTGCAATATGTCGATTAAAATGATCCCAAATTTTGAACAACTATTTAAATACCGTGTTTCTAGATAGTCAACTCAATCGACAGATTATAGATTTATAGTTCAACACCTTTAAAGGGACAGCCTACCATCCCCTGTAAATTAAATTATGGGTTCTCAAATTTTGAAGCAGCCAGCTCTCTTTTTCAATAGACATCATATCATGCACGTTAGTAAGCTACCAAACTAGCCAGTTGTTGATCTGTTCCAATAAACAAAATATTAAGATTTCATATGTTTGATGTTTACCTCGGGCCCAATATTAATTTGAAGGTCATTAAGTATTTCTTGGTAGTCATGTTGATGTTTTAATGAAAGATTAGTGTCAAAACACTTGGGTTTGATTTGCCAGAGAGAGACCACCACCATTGACGGCTACAACTACAACTACAAGCTTAGGCATATTGTGGTAGATAAGACGTCATTATGTTGAACAGTCATGGGGAATTCGTCTATGATCTGTCAACCTTATCCTTTTGCTGAGGCAGGCGTAACCATAAAGCAATAAACATAAGGTCCACGATGTTGAAACCCACTACCCCCCACCACTTTGATCTCAAGTATCAGCTGATGTTACATTTTTAACCATTTCCAACATTATTTTCACCCAGAAAATTGTTTCAGAGATTATGGTGGGATAAGTACAACAATGGTTGATGCTAGGAGTTCTCTTTTGGTGAAAGAGAATCAAAGATACGGACAAAAGAGCAAACCATTCAAAAACAAAGACAAAATTGATGAGATTGATATAATTGAAATTATATATTGTGGGCAAAAATGAATGCGTCAATGGGCTGCCGAAAGGAAAGACGGTGGCTGATAGAGAAGCCAATTTGGACTTTTGTGAAGGTTAAGACAGCGAGAATTTTTCAACTCTGGAAGATGCGCATGCATGATTGCAGTGGACATAAGAAAGAGAGAGACCCCTTTTCATATCTTTAGTAAACAATTCAAAAAAGTTTTAAGATTTAAATATAAATTTCTGAGTTTAATATGAAATTAAGCATTATTTACTTGATGCATGTAACAAGTTAAAAATGGACAAGTTTGGTACTATGAAATGATTCCCCAAAATCTCAGCCGTGTAATGCCTAAATGTCAGATAAGAATCTAATGACAATCTGCAGGATCTGACGGCCCAATTGCAAAATACATTTTATAGATGAAAAGTGCCTCCGAATTTGAATGTGTGGTTCTCCAGGGATTTTATTAATTAACATTTGTCAGTGTGTATACGAAAGAATAATAGGAATTTGTATTCTGGTTCAGAATTTTGTGTTACTGATCTGACAAATAGGAGTTGAATTTATAATATCTTACCTCTAAAATTTCTTCTCTGGTATATGAAAGATCACTAGGAATTAACTATGTTGTTTTTGCTTTAACTCTATCTCCCTCAGTTGACAAATTCAGAAGCTTTTACAGTAAAAGTAACCATGCTATGACATAGATCAGAAGACCGAAGACAGGAAAAACCTGCAAAATACCCAAAAAGGAAAAAGGAAAATGTAAGACACGGTGCATTGTAAAGGTGATAAAAGGGGAAAAAGAGAAAGATCTTACATTAATCTTGGAAGCAGAAGCCATCTGATCTGGAACTGGAAGATAACCCTGCAATCCAATGTTATAAACTGGCCTACCATCAGGATAATACAGCCCATAGTTCCTCTCCGATGCAGGACCCGGCTTTAAATTCTCGTTAAAAAGTGCAAAAACGTATATATCAATGGGGACTGATGGCTTTGCAGGTGTACCTTGCTTCTGGTCAATCCTCTTCAACAAATTACCATTATAAAGTCCTGCATTTTCTATGGTAGCTCCGGCCTCATCTTCATCTCCGTTCGATGGCCACCCTGTCTCGGAAACCCTGACTTCGATATCTGTATGTCCCATTGCTTTAATGGCTGAATAAACAGCATCAACTTGAGCATATAACATGTTGTCATAGTTCAAATTAGTGTTGGGATCTATCATCCCTTGGTTAGGCTGAAAGAGCACATAATCTAGGGAGACCTCGTTGGGGCTACCCTTGTATGCAAAATAGGGATATGCATTGATCAAGAAAGGAGATTTCACTTGAGCATGAAAACTGAGAAGGGGTTGGATGTATTCAGCGAGATCGGGCCTGAAGCTTCCAGCCGAAGGAGGGAAAGAATTAGCCAAGATGTCGAGTGAGTGAGCGCTCGTGACGATCACTTGTTTGTCGAGTCCAAGATCAACGAGGGTCTTATACACGGTTTGCATTGCCGGGAGGAGAAATGAATAGAGCCGGGTGTCATTGTCTTTGAATACTTCATTTCCAACGGTGATGCAAGCTATTCTCGTTTGAGGGATGTGAGGCTGTAAACTTTGTTGAACCCAATTTTGAGCCTTGATTGGATCAGTCATGTTCTCCAGGTACTCATTTCCGAGTCCAATTATAAACTCTACTTGTGTATTTGAGAATGCGAGAAGGACATTTGGATCTGCATCGTATAATTTCACTCTTCTTATGTTGAGGGATCTTAAAAGAACTGACACTCGAGAGGGAGACGGAAGATTGTTTGCTATCTGACCATAATTGATTCCTACTCCCAGGCCAAGGATTTGCACCACTGAACCTGAAAACAGAGTTGGAAAGAAGGTAAAAACAGAGAAAAAAAAATTCCCTAAAACAAAAGAGAGAAGAAGAATAAAAGTATTATGGTTAAATTCTTGGAAAAAAAAAATAATAATAACCAGTGAATATCATTCAATTCTGAAAAAGGAATATCAAGATAAAAAATTGAAGACATGATATTCAGAAATTTAAAGAAGATATGAAGAGAGCATCTGTCTTGTACAAGAGAAGGAGAAAAGATTTTTGAATTCTGAAATTTAGTTTAAAAGCAATGAAAAGATAAATTTTCAATAACTGCACGTACCATAGTAAAAGGGTGATGCAATTTAATAAGAATCTAAATTAAGTTGGAAGCAAAAAGATGAGTGCATGAAAAGGTACTTTGAATAGACAAATCAGATCAGGTATTGGAATCCAAAACATAAAAAAATTTCATGGTTACATTCATTGAATGTTAATGGAAACTCAATCTTGATACTCTAATTCATTTGTGTTCTTCTTCCTGCATTTTTCTTAGCAGCCAAATAGAAGAGAGCAGAGCAGAAACAGAGTGCAAGTAGAGTTGAAAAAGAACAAACCTGAAAAAGTGAAAATAATGAGAAAGATTGTAGGAAGGAGGAAGCTGCAGCCGCCCATTAGTGATCTGATCTTGGGTAAACCAAGACAGACAACACCGCCACCACCACCCTTGAAAATTATTTGTGTGAGAGAGGAGACAGATTGTCTCCTCTCCTCTCTTCATATATATAATTATATAGGGCGGTAAGAGCTACTCTGTTTTACGTCCTCTGTTTATCTGTTCACAGCCGTCCCATATTTTTTTTTTTATTCATTTCATTTATTTAATTTTTAATTTTGGGTCAATTACAGTTGCCTCCCATGAGGGCCGCGCGTGGAAAATATCTTTATCACCTCTTACGTTCGAGAAATATCTAGGACCCCCTGCTTTTTGTTGACTAGAAAAATTATTGAGCAATGATAAGTTTACTGAAAGTGCATTTAGCTCCTAAATAGGATTATTCCACTTAGATTAACAAATTAAGGTCTACACTCACAATCAAAATTAATGGTCGAAGAATGACTTATGTTGATTGAATTTGTGCGTTGTTGTTCCTTCGTTCATTTCACTACACAAACTCAATGATATGAGCTCACTTTCATGTTTATAATTAAATAGGGGCATATGTTAAGACTTAAGACAACAAGCGTATAAAATTTTTATTATATCAATGCATTGGAACATGTTTTTATTTTGTCTTTTGTATATAAACTTTGTCCAAATATAACTACCGCTGGGTGACCTAATGGTAAAAAAGAAAAGGAGAATACTGACATGATCTCTCAATTTCGAGTTCCCTTGCTGGTAAAAGAGCAAGAGAAGGATCTAACATGGTCTTCCAAGTTCGAGTCCCCACGACCTCTGATAGGAGTGATCACTAAAACTCTTACACAGCTGATAGTTCTAGGATCTCAGGGTATTAGTTAAGGTGCGCATACAAACTGGTCCAGATACCCCTGGTCATTAAAAAAAAAAAAAAAATTTGTCGAAGTAATTAATTTTTTTGTATATTTGTAGTTTTAACATGCCCTTTAAGACATGAGTGAAAACAACTCTTTATTATTATATAAATCTTAAAAATGGGTTTTATTAACACTTATAGAACCAAAGTTCTAATAATATTTGTAATTAATTCATTAAAAAAAGAGCATAGCTTATTGTTTATGAAATATCACAGTCTAATCATTTAGTAAAGAAAAAGTATGGTGTTAAACAGAAAAGATGTAGAGATATTTATTAAACCTAAAGGGGGTTAAGGGTAATTTAGCATGAGTTGTTTTCTTACACGTAACAAGCATTGACCAATGCGTTTCGATGATTTACCGACGGAGTAATTTCGGATTTTTGTATTATTATTATTTATTTCAGGAAAAATAAAATAAGAAGCCTGAATCGGGGTTCCTTTCAAGTGGGAAAGTTGATAGGGACCATTCCATTACTGGGAACACCAATTTGAACGGTCCTCTACTATCACATCTGTCTTTTGTTTTAATGTACAAGATAAAAATATATAATGACATACATAATAAAAATTCACAGTAAAGATGATGAGTTTTGTTGATTCAGATTTTCACATCAACTATTCGTACATATAAAGTATTAAGTTATTTTTAAAAATTACACGTGAATGATTCATGAGAAATGTTTATAGTGCAAAGATTATATATGTTTGCAGAAACATATATATAATAGATTGACAAAAGAGATTTTTATAGTAGTTCAGATGCTTAAAACAAATCCTACATCCACCGTTATTTTATTATTCTCTGATTATTTTTCTGATATTGCTTGTAAGGCATACAAAATGAAAAAATATTTTGTTTATAAAGAGAAAATAATAAAGCTCAAATATTTGTTTAACTCTCATATGTCTAGTCAGCCCATTTTCCATGAAGAGAACCTTTATACCTTTGAGATCAATGTTATGGATGTTTTTACAAGTTGTCTTGACCCGTGGAGACTACTCTTTAATTATTATCTTAAAATGAGATATGATTGATATAAAATATTTCTTAAAAGCGGTTTTGGTCTTTGACAACCATTACCATCTTATTTGTAAGTGCTTGTTGAACTGTGATGAGTAATGCTGACCCTATTGTGTATTTTTGGCGCAATAATTTTGTTACCATGTGAGATTAATGTTCCTTAGGCCATCAAATCAAGAAAATGAACCATTTGATTTGATAAGTTGATGAATTCCCCACCATCCCTAAATTCTTTAGATGAAAATGAAGGCATAAGACAAGTGGCAAGCAGTGACAGGTGTTGGTCAGAGAATCTATCATTGGCTTGAAATATACAAGGGGTAGGATAAGTGAAGTAACTTTTAAAGGTTCCAAAAAGTAATCATCTCAATTGCAAATTGAAATAACAAATAAATAAATGAAAATGCTGACTGGAATCTTATTAGAGCGCACGTGTTAACCACCGTCTTCCAGTTCCAGGCGCCATCCTCGCTTCCATCAATTTACTCGGCTCCCACCCCCCACCATTTGCACGTGTTATGTTTCCTTATAAATCGATGGCGTTTACAAAAATACTCTTTCATAGGGTTCTTTTATTGTAAACACGTGTGTTGAACTTTTTTTTTTTATTAGGAAATACCCACAGTTTTTAGAAATATTATCAATTTTCGAATTTATTAACAATTTTGTCAAATTAATCTTTAAAAAATTGTATTAATCTCTTAACATTATTGACAAATTTTGAATGTTAAATTGATTGAATTTGGGGTAAATAGTAAAAAGGTGATTTCCTTCAAACTTAAATAAAATAATCTAAGATCCCTTTAAAGAAAATAGGAATTCTAGTATATTATTTATGAAACCAACGAGTTTTCATTATATAAGAATTAGGATCGTATTTCTAAAATCAGTTAGTACTCGTTAAAAATATCAAACACATAAGATTTCCTATATATAATAAATGAAAATTTGTATTTAGCTAATGTTAAATGTTTTTATAAGATAACATTAAATGTTGATAAAGAGTAGAGCTCACCTAAAAGACGGCCTTGGTGCTTTTAGATCTTCAAGACTTGAACTACTTGTGTTTTTTATTTTCTCATAACTAATAGGAGTACGGAGACGACGGTTGCTGTGCAAGTTGGTGTTGGTGGACAGGTGGCGGTGAAAATAGTTTATAGTTTATTAATTAACGATGTGAACGATGGTTATTGTTAATAAATTTGTATTTGGTAGGATATTGTAGAATTTCAGGCTGAATTAAATGTTTTAGGTATGATAATAACAATGAAATGAAATTAATGTCAAAGGACGGTGATGCCTCCCTTTCAGTTACTTATAACTCCAATAACTATTACAAAAAAACAATAAAAAAAAAGATGTAATGACGTTTAAAAGTCTCCAAAATCATAAGTATGGGAATCAAGCCCTCAATTGTTTTTTTATTCTTAACCCTTCATTATTATTCTTTAACTTTACGTGAAAGAAATTAGAGAATATTAGTACCAACTAAGATGCCATTTCCCTAAAGTTAAATCTTTAATCAACACATTTTATATAGAGATTATTTTTATAAACTCTTAATAATAATAATAGTGAATATGTAATAACATTGTTTTTGATATAAAATATGAACTCTATTGCAAACTTTACAGTAGATTGCCACCTACCAATATAGTTATTAAATGTTTTGAGACTTTTGCATGGCCAGAACCAAAAACATATTGAATATAATAAGGTGCACTTTTGGCAATGTGTTCTGTTAGGGCAAAAAATCATCCTTGGCCCAAATAGAAGAACGTGACTGAATTAGGAAGAGACTAAGCCCAATCCCGATGCGGTCCCATCCGGATTAGACCCATTTTATACGAGATACAGTTAACCCAAACCATTCGGGCACAAGCCTCCCAATCCCAGTTCACTTCCTAGACCTATGAGCGAGTTCAGAGCCCACGGCACCTATAGATCACCTTCCTATTTGGGATCAATCTCCTATTCGAGGTTACTTTCCTGTTCGGATAACTTTTCTATTCGAACACTGGTAAGACAGCTCACCACCGCCCTAATTCCTCTAGGGTTCGCATCAGAGTCACACGAAGACTCCTACTCCCACCAGGATTGGGAGAACAGACAGTCACTATATAAGCAAAGGCCAGCCCTCTCACAAGACACATTACATTACACTTTCACACCCGAAGCTCTTACTTGAGAGCTTCACGTCACTGTCGTAGTCACAGTCCCCGACTAGACTTCCGGTAACCTCTCTACTCCTTACCCTTTACTATACTAGCCTCTTTCAGTCTTGCTGACTTGAGCGTCGGAGTGACTACGGCCAACACCACTCCGGTGTTTCCCGTTCACTTCACGCATTTGTTTCTCTACGTGTACAAGTGCAGCGGATCGCTAGTAGCCTCAACCTTACGGGATCAGACCCCCCTTCCGTACATGTAGATTTTTACGTCTACATGTTCTACAAACTAAATCTCTAGAAGCTAGAAAAATCTATATTTATAATGAAGATGATGATCAAGAAGCATCCCCTTTTGATTTGGTTGCTTTCTTTTTCCTATATATGTTCATAAAATAATAAGAGCCCACAACCAGAAGCATAGGATATATATTACGAAAGAAGCCAGGTAGAGATACAAATATACAAGGAAAATTGATTAGGCATCTACTCGCAAAGAAAAGTCTCAATTTTCCTTCCCTTACTATTATATTCTGGACAGTAATGAGAACACTCGCTTTTGACAACTCTGAGATGATCGTTTTTCAAACCAAGAAACTTAGATTGTTATACAAGTAAGCCCAGCCAGGATTAAGAGGTAATGGTCCAAAACGTTAAAGTTGATAAATTTATAATAAAATATATATTGAAATAATAAGCATAAAAAATATATTTTTAAAAGTTATGTTTTTCTCATTTTATCTCTATCATTAGGATGATATTTTAAAATTTTAATCCTCAAGCTAGGATCTGCATGAAGACTACTTAAGTTAAGTTTAACATATATTTGTCTTAAACTAGATTCCATAGGCTTATTGTGAATACTATCGTAGCACCTTATGCTTTGTTCAATTGATGGTTCCTTATTATAAAACTTTTTTTTGATAAAAAAACTTGTCCATAACTAAAAAAAATAAAAAAAATTTTATTATCAGAAATATAATTTATTTGCAATTATAATTAAAAAAACAACACAAATTTATCAAAATTCAACTCATAACTTAGGTTTTCCAAACAATTTCTACTAATACAATAAAATTCAACTCATAAACTCATGAAAACTCATCAAATCTAACTCTAAATATCAAGCAACTAACCAATATATCAAAATTAAACTAAATCCCCAAATCTCTACAACTTAGGGTTTCATCAATTCTTCAAACCATATTCAAAATTAACTCAATAACTAACCACAATTTATCAAACCCAATTTAAAACAACAATTAATTAACCCATACCTCAACATAAACAAGATTAAATCAAAACCCACATTAAAATCTATGAATTATTTCAAACTCATTTATTAAACTCAACAAAAACT
>NW_022195244.1:0-119565 GCF_008641045.1 Pistacia vera
AGTCTGAATTGTGTATAAACTAATCCGAACATCTTGATCATAAAAAAAAAAATAATACTGTTCTCTTTTATTAAATTTGTCAGCCTTTAGTTATTTCTTGACATTTAACACTAATTATTTTAATCACTATATTCATATGGGAGAAATTATTAATAGATAGCATCGATTATTAAGTTTTAATCACATGCAGCCCAGTCTTGACAAGGGGCTTGAACCCGGTCTATCAAATTGATTTTGGAATATAGTCAAATTGTTTTATAAAATTTTGCTTTTTATTTTTCCCTCCATTTATCATGGATGGAAAGGTTTATACACTTGTAATTTTGTATAGAAGAGCTGATAGGGGGGCCACGGCTTCATTCAAGTTCAACCAATCAATTTTCTGCATTTAATATGCCAGACTACGAAAATTAAGGATGTGGAATCCAGATAGGATCTAACCTATAAAATTCTTTAATTTACCTTTCTAAAGGGTAGAATATTCCTTTAATTTCAACACACGGGACCAAATTAATCGACTAGAAGTTAAGAAAAATATTAGGGGCATCGACGCTTTACACCAAATTTTTACATTGAATAACGTGTTTATTAAATCAGACTAGTCACGTATCACGTTAACAAATATTTTATGACGACCGTTCATTTGAAATGGACTCATGTTCATATTATATGGACGGCCATCCACCTAGAATAAATATCCGTTCATAGTTTAAACTAAAAAAAATTGACTTAAATTATTTATGGATGCTCATCCTCTTATAAAGACGACCGTCCATAGTCCATAGTTATGGACGGTCGTCCTTATAAGAGGACGGGCGTCCATCTTTTAATATTAACAAATTTTAAAATTTATGGACGCCCGTTCATTATTCAGTGGACGGACGTCCCTCATTGCTTAAATGGACTACAGAATCTGCTTAAATGGTCATTGCATAAACATGTTTGTTTAGTTTGGAATGTGCTTATGACCCACGTGATTTGGAATCTGCTTATGACCCACCTACTAAATGGACTACAAATCTGCACTACAATTAATCAATTTCCATCTTTCTTCTAGCCATTTTCATTAATTCTGCTACAATTACATATCCAATAATGTTTATCCTATGTATATCCAAAAATTGAATGTAATTTTTTTTTTTTTAAATTAAACAATGGACATGCGTCCATCTAAATGGGACACCTGTCCATTGAATGTAAATTTTTTTTAAATTTTTTGAACGACCGTCCATCTTATATGGACGTCTATCCATAGTAAATAGACACCCGTCCATATAAGATGGATAGACGTCCATTATTTTTCTTTTAAAATTTTTTGGATGGACGTCCCGTCCATAGTAAATAGACACCCATCTATATAATATGAACGGAAGTCCATTAAATATAGGCAAACATCCATAAATGTTAGACGACCGTTCATTCACAAAAGACTCCAACGTGATTGCGTCTGACTGGTTGTCATATCCTTCGATACAAAAATTCAATGTAAAATTTTAGTGTCCATAACTCAGAAGTTAATGATATTTTCTTAAACCAAGAACAGATTTACCCTGTAGTCAAGGAGAGTCCAATCAGTATTGCATCAGCATCAGTCTTGAGACGGACAGAAATTTCGATACAAAAACTTGCAATACAGTTTGTTAACACAGCTTCTCAAGTTTCATCCCAATTGGGATCATGGGATTCTGTGAAGTACTGCAACATTCATCCGTATTCTGTGAAGTACTGCAACATTCATCTGTATTCTGTGAAGTACTGCAACATTCATCTGTACTGTCAGATACTCATTGAAGGATGAAGCATCTTCCTAGTCTTGTCAATTGTTGGTTCTCAATTTCTCATCATGGGCGAAACAAATGAAAAAAGACTCACCCTTCACTGAAGCATGGGAATAAGATGGCAAGCTAGCTGGTCAAGACACCATGGTTTGCACTTGGCATTGGCATCACATTAGAAACAGTAAGGTAAAAAATTAGGTTAAGATATCTACATAGTTTCCATTCAACCAACTCAATGCATACATGAAGTGCATATTGAGAAAACAGCAACTATATTACTAAGTTAATACAAAAACCTGAACCTTCAATTGATACATTGTCATTCACCCCATTGTACATTCTTGGACAACACTTTCAAATCTATAGATGCCATCTAACAGAACCCCCCAACATAAAGGCGGAACAGAAACATACATATAAGAAAGGATAGGGCATTTCACACACATGAATTGATGAATGCCTGTGCCGAATCCACATGAGAATACTATCCCATACATATTCAAATGACAAACTTCTAAGTTGCTAATTATGAGTCTAAAGAAGGTGAAGCTAATACAATTGGAGCCCACTTGCAGATGAAAAAGCAAACAAAGGAACCGAGCTAATGTAAGACAATAATGGAAGGCCCTATATCTTACAATCTTTGATATCTTTGGCTAAAAAAATGAAAATTAGTTGGTCAGTTGAGCAAGGCGGTGATATAAACTAACCAAAATTGGTATATCAAGCAATAAGGGCTAAGATTGAGAGAATAATATCCGATACGAGATCATAATTAGAATGCACATCAAGGTTGAGCAAAAATGCCTTCAAGACATTTTGTTACCACCATTGCTGGTTGATAGGAATGTAAATGCAACAGCCCATTCTCGTTTAGTATTTTCAGGCACCTTGTCTTTCCCAATGAAAGGAGTCCAGGTATCTTCAGAAGTCTTTGTCAGCACCCATTGGATCTTTTCAGGTGCATTGCAATAATCGAAGTTCGAAGGCGCGGGCGCGGGCGCAGGCATGGGTGTTGGTGTGGGCGCAGGGACGGTCTTGCCTTTTGTGCCAGACTTCTGTTTATGGCTCCCCAGAGAATGGAAAGAATAAGTGCGTGCAAGAAAAAAGGGACAGCAAGAAAAATGAATAACATTGATCTTGGACAACTTCAACAAAAACAAAAAGTCCTCATTTGTACTCACATCCACATCAGCATTGGAGTTCTCCGCTCCTTTCTTCCTTTTACGTGGAGTTCCAGTTTCCAAGAAGTAAAGCACCTCCTTTTTTGATCTGAATCGACGGGCTGAGGATGGGTCAAAATAATACTGCACAAGATAAAGAGATATTAGGTTGGGTCTGAACTTCCACCATCAAAAGAAATGTTTCCCCAATATATTTTTTTCTATGTAGCACTTTTTATTCATTCTCTTGTAACAAATCAGCAAGTCTTCCTAAGATCCTAAACAAATATCCTACACAGTCGACAAATTATTCACAGATGCTTTGAAGAGAACTTAACCTCACTTCTCACAATGTAAATGATATATCTCATCTGCAGTAATGCCTAAACAGTCTAAAAATGATTTCAACCTCGTAAAGATATCACAAAATACAGAATCCTTTCTTGAAAAACTATTAGCCAAAGTGTAAAAATTATTTCTATCATCTGTCCCTCAAAAAAGCTTTTTAGCCTGATGCAGTAATACATCAACTCTATTTCTGCGCTGAAGAAGTGCTTTCCCACTGGCATAGTATATCTAATTCCACAATTCAGGATAATTTCAGCCTTCGTGACTTCAGGAATCTGACACAGATGAGCATAAACCAACTAAAATTACAGATAAAAGCAACATCAATGATTTGCAAGAGCGAAGGACTCATTTGATAATCAGAACTGCCCTAACGCCTTTTTCAAAAAATTTCTACCTACTTCAAAAACTCAAATTAACCAGCCCACGAACATTGAGTAAATTCAAAAAACCTAACCAAGTTTGCCCATTGCAAAAAATCAACTAAATGGCATCAAATGCCAACTTTTAATTCATCAGGGGGCATATACTGATGCACCAAATTACCAAACCATTGTACAAATCCAATTTTATTTCAAGAGAATCAATCAAATAAAAGAACACGAGAGATTTAACATATGCATAAAATTAGACAAGAACAACCCTGCCAATAAACTACAAATTGATATTTCTACTATTTATTGCATGATCTAAATAAAACATTAGCAAAAACATGATAACATAAACTCAATTTCCGCATAAATAAAACCCAATTAAACATGAAGCGAGTAAAATATTTCAGAGAATAGAGAATATTAACCCTATCAATAAGTCCAGCTGTCGCTCCAGAACTCCTAACCCTATCTTCAACTAACCAACCGGGCGGCAACCATTCCGGCGTCTCCGGCGGCGGCGCCGTAGGTGGCCGGCGCTTTGACGGCGTACTCTGAGATTCTGACCCATTTGAGGTAGCTTGGTTAGGTGATTTTTTATTTTGAGTATGGGCACTGGTAGTGGTGCTGGCGGCTGTGGCGGTGGCAGTGGTGGTGGTGGTGGGAGGGTTAGCAGTGGGGGTAGGAGTTGGAGAATTGGCGGTGATGAAGGATCCGGACTTTAGTAGCGGGTCGGGTGGGAAATCGGCGGAGGAGGATAGGGGAACAGGTGGGTCGGGTTGTTGAGATTTTAGGTTCGGGTCATGGGGCAGTGGTGGTGGAGTGGAGGTTGACATGGCGATCACGGGGTTTTCATTTTGGGGACTTTAAATTGCGACAGCTTATATCATGGGGGAAACATAATATAATACTATTAAGATAAAAGTTATTAGAGTTGGAAATATTCTAGCCGTTTGATCTGGCATTGCACGCTCATCCAACTGGGGCTACCGTACATGTAGTCTGCCTTTACTAAATCTACCTGACATTTGTCTTTCTTTTTGTATTATAAATTCTTCAAATTCAATATTGTTAAGAAAATTCGGGTCCGTTTGGTATACTGTTTTCTATCATATTTTTAAACATATTCTCAAAATAACTGTTTGGTTGATTATTTAAGAAATATTATTATATTTTATTTAATTACTTTTAAATTTATTAATTTAATAAAACACCTCCCTAAAAAAGTTTAAAAATAAAAAAAACACCTCTACCCACTCACATTTGCCAGATATCAACGACTATCATCGAAAGGTGACCAGAATCTGGTATAATCCAATCAATAGTGCGTCGATCTATCATTTTCTGATTAGATCTATCGTGAATCTAATCAAAAAATGCTAGATCTACGACTAAAGATCTAGTCATTGACGGCCACATCTTTGACAGTAACTGGTCGTCAACGATAACCACATCTTTGGCCATCGTTGACGACCAAACATGACTAGGTCTGACCTTTTCTGACCAGATCCACGATGGATCTGGTTGAAAAAAGACCATCTCGATGTACAACCGATCAGATCCAGTCGGTTATGCGTCGATACGATAAATCCAATCACCCTCTAATAGTGGTGGCCGACTGCCAATATTTAATGGATGAATGAGAGTATTTTTGTAATCCTAAATGTTTTTATTAAGAGATATTTAGTAATTTAGAGACGTTTTATTAATTTTTAAATCCGATCTCATTATTTTCATCCAATTCTAAATATATCCAAAATACTCAAACGCACCTTTTTAGCATAAAACGAGATAATGTCACTGTTTATATCAGAGTATCAGACTGGGCTAATCAACAAGATTGTCCAGTCCATTATGCTAAATGTCTCCGGCAAACTCTTGAAATTAGTGCTTTGTGTCTGTCAATAAAACAACTTTAAGTAGCCCAAACCAAAATGAAGAAATAAACAGCAGTGGTTGTTGTGCCACTACGCACGTGCTGAGACTGAGAATAGCTCCTGTCCCAATATTATATTTTCATTTTGTATATGAGGAATTTATTTTCATTGGCCCAAGTGGTTATAGAGAGACGTAAAGGTTAAGAATAAAGTCAACAGATCCAAGGGCATAAGGCCAACACATTTCTCAATTCTATAGCACAACATTTTAGCTTTCTCAATACACCTATCAATCAAAATCCTGGAAAAACCCTTGTTCAAATGACCGGCCTCACAATATCCTCAATCATTGGCCCAAACCTATACAAATCCAATTTAACCATACATTTTTTTTCCGATGGGAAACAACCAGATTCTTCTCAAAACAGCATGATTAAAAGAAAAGATTCAACAGATTATTGAATGTGTTTAGTCCCGTTGAAAACCCTTATCAACCTATTGGATCAAACAAAACAAGGCTTCATATTATGAACTTCGATTTTATATGGTCAAGAAGAGGATCAAGCTAGGTTTATTTTCAATCAATGTTATTATTTAAATTGTAATATTTTTTGTTATACCGTAAATTTATGCATGAATCCTAGACAAGTGTCCTGTGACTAAGGAACTCGTGCATGAACTCTCACCACGTGTCCTGTGATAACGCATTTGTCCAGGTTGTGTGTCACACCAGAAAGGAGTTACTTCACTTGTAAGACTGTCATATGTTACTTCAATAGTAAGATTCAAGGTTGAACTGTCATTCATGTAGTGTGTCACCTTATAAGAAGATTATTTCACTAGTAAGTCTCCAATAAAAGGTGGTTTGTCAGGCCACGTGTCATGCGATGAGAGAGTTGCTTCATGAGTTAGACCAACTCATGCAACAATACAATAGGGATCTCCCACACCAAATCAATGGTCTAGAATCTCATTTTTTGCAGTAGATATAAAGTAGTTGTCTCTCTTAAGAGCATATATCTTTTGTAAACACATCAATAAGATAACAATAGACGTAAGATTTACGTATTGTATCCAAACTACTTTAAAAATTGTTTTTGTCTATTCTTTTTTATTTACATGCATTATTGTTATTATTTTTCATTGGTTCAATATCATATTTTATGATCTCGAGCAAACCTTTTGTGCGAACTCCCACAGAAGGCTCGCGTACTTCTCGTTGATGTGAAAAACCGTAACAACATTTTTGTATGATTTAATGCTGCAATTAGGAAACCATGGCATCATTCATTAAAATTAACCAAATTTTAGAGGGATCGAATAAAAATAACACACCTTGAAAACCTAACTATATTAATTAATATATGCATCTTTGTATATAAATACCCTTGTGTAGCTGCCTTTTCAGTTACAATTTCCAAAATTCTCATCACTCCGCTTAATGTTAACCCAGCGACCCAAGTTTGCATTATATGAAGTGGGCAAATCTTTGGTTCGTCTTATTCGACAAAATACACAAATCATAATTTTTTTTATTTATTATTTTAACATAATAGCAACATATACTAACTTAATATAAACCACCATTGGGTGGTCGAGTGAAGCGATATAAACTCTTAGATGTATTATTTAAGAGGTCTTGAGTTTGATTCCCTTCTGTTGCAAATAGGGGGTTGCCACAAGAAAGTTGACCCGATTATTAATTTCAGGGTCCTAGAGATTAGTCGAAATGTGTGTGAACTGGCTCGGACGCCCTCAATCACCAAAAAAAAAAAAAAAAAAACCTAATATAAACATATATTATATATATATATAAAGAGAGAGATTGAGAGAAAGTTAAAAAAGAAAAGAGAGAGAAAGAGATTGAAATGTTGGGTAGAGGGCAATTTTTGAATATTTATAATTATTAATTAATATAGTTTAGGGTTATTTTTGCCCTAATCTTATTCATCCGTTCAAGTAATCATATGTGGTTAATTTAGCTTATTTATCACTCAAATTCTTTTGGGTCTTTCCACTTTCACACGTCCCTAAGTGTACACGCCACCACCACCGCAGCGTGTTGTCCTATACAAATTAAACATAACAATTAGACAAATTTTAAACTACCCCTGTACTTTCTTTTATTATTTTGAAATTAATATTAGGCGACCCCAAAGTTTATCACAAAGATAATTTGGTACTCAAAAGATTTGAAAATGACAATTACCTACTTTTTATCTAAAACTGTTAGTAAAATCCGTCTAACTAAGGACAATATAATAATTTTATATCCATTAATTTTAAATTAATCCATAAATCCCTAATTTTTTTTTATTTCATTTCTCTCCTCTTTCTTATTTTCTTCTTCGTCTCTCCCTTCTCTTCTTTCTTTTTCTTTGTCTTTTCCCTCCTCCCCTTCTCTTTTTTTACTTTTCTTCTCCCTCTTTTCCCTTCTCTTTCTTTCCTTTCTTCTTCGTCTTTTCCCTCCTCCCCTTCTCTTTTTCCTTTTCTTCTCCTTCTTTTCCCTTCTCTTTCTTTCCTTTAGTTCATTGATTAGCCTAGTGGCTTACTATCTTTCTTGTGTGATGTAGGAGCTTTTGGGAAGTGACAGCAAAGGATGCCCAGCTGAGGAGAATGTGGAGGCAATATGTCAGTTTTTTAACACCATTGGCAAGCAGCTGGATGAGAGCCCAAAATCAAGGCGTGTCACTGATGTCTATTTTAGTAGGTTGAAGGAGTTGACCACAAATCAACAACTTGCCCCACGGTTGAGGTTCATGTTTCGCAATGTTTTAGATCTGCCAAGAAGGGAAAAGAGGGAGAAGAAAAGGAAAAAGAGAAGGGAAAAGACGAGAAGAAAGGAAAGAAAGAGAAGGGAAAAGAGGAGAAGAAAAGGAAAAAAGAGAAGGGGAGGAGGGAAAGGACGGAGAAGAAAGGAAATAAAGAGAAGGGAAAAGAGGGAGAAGAAAAGTAAAAAGGGCGAAGGGGAGGCGGGGAAAGACGGAGAAAAAGAAAGAAGAGAAGGGAGAGATGAAGAAGAAGATAAGAGAGAGAAGAGAAAAATGAAATAAAAAAATAGGATAAAAAAATTAGAGATTTATAAATTAATTTAAAATTAATGGATATAAAATGTTAAACGGATTTTATTAACAAATTTAAACAGGAAGTAGATAATTATCATTTTCAAATATTTTGAATACCAAATTATCTTTATGACAGACTATAAGTACATATCGTTTAGCTTTAATATGCACAAAACAATAGTAAGTAACCCTGCAACCTAACGCCGTTACCGACCCTTAACCCTTGAAGGGCACAAATTGAACTCACTCTTTATTAACAATTTTTAAGGGTAATTACTAAATCCCCCAAGTTTAAAGAAAATATATCCGACCACCTTATAGGTAAGAAATAATCACTTAAACCCATCCCTTTCTTTACATTTTCTCTCCCCAAACAAACTCATTTTTCTTTTTCAATTCTCTCTCCATTTTCCCATAAACCTAATGGATTCCTTTCTCTTTCTTACTATTCTACAGTAACCAAACAAATCTCCTCACTTTTTTTTCCATTTTCACTTTAACTAAAAACTAAACGTTACGGAAACTGGATATTCAGCTGCGGTTTTCCATGGCTTCTACCCAACCACACCGGCTTGCCCAATTGCTGTGCCGCTTATGCTACCAACTAATGGCTACAACAGCTGCGTGTGGGCTGATTGCCTACCCACCAAGTTACGTGAGTCCATCAGTCGGCCCTGAACGGATGGACATGGATTTGTATTGTAAGTTAAGTTGCAAAAGATTCGTATAATTTCGTAATATAAACAGTAAAAGACAAAAAATGTTTGTCACTGAATAATTCATAATATGAAAATAAATTGGGTGGGTTTGTTTTGTTATTTTGAATAGAATTTTGAGAATAATATTGGATGAGTATTACGAGATAAAATTTAAAAATTTATAAAAAAATTCCATAAGTTTGCTAATTTAACTAAATACCTTAATATATAAATTTTTTATAAAATAACAAAAATACCCCTACTCATCCACAGTGCTAGATTTTGGTCACCATCGGAATCTGGTCGAAAAATAATGTTACGATACAGACTGATCGGATCTAGCTGATTATGTGTCGATATGGCCTTTTTTGACCAGATTCACCACCGATCTAGTCGAAAAAGGTCAAATCTGGCGGTCAATGGTTGGAAAAGGCTAGATTTGGCCTTAAGCGACGACCAAGATTTGATTGTCATTGACCGTCAACAACAGCCATATCTTTGGCTATTGTTGACCAGATCTACTGTGGATCTGATCAGAAAAGGCCAAATCGATGAATTATCGGCCAATTCTGATTGTTTCTATGCCGTTGTGATAGATTCTGACAATCATTGACGGTGGTTGTCAGAATCTGATAACTATGGATATGTGGAAGTATTTTTATTGATTTTTAAATTTTTTTTTATGAGTGTTTAATTAAATTAATAAATTTAAGGGGTTTAAAAATATTAAAAAATATAATAGTATTTCTCAAATAATTAAATAAACGTATATTTTGAGAATATAATAGGCAATAATAAAACAAAAGCACCCGAATATTTTTTAAACTATAAAAGGGTATTTACGTAACATTGACTGTACCGGTTGATAACCACGTGTAAAGTTATAAGATAGTGTATTATGATTTTCAGACTTTGTCTATAAATATATTCTGACAATAATAATGAAACTACGAGGGTAGTTTTGAAATTTAATCCCATCCCCTACCCCTACCGACCTCTCCTCAATCGTCATATGAAATCCTTCCACGCAACAACAAAAGCGCGTGAGACATAATTCTATCCAATTCACATTTCACTCCAACATTAACAGTAATGCAAGACAAAACTAACTCTTCCACTCTCATCTCTTCACTTCTCAACTCAACCATGGCTACTCTAACTAAACTCTCTCAACTTCTTCTCTTACTTATCTCATGCCACCTCACCTTCCGCCCCGGCAACGCCGTTGCCAGTTACTCCATCGGCATCAACTACGGAGCCATCGCCAATAACCTTCCGCCACCTCAGCAAGTCGCCAACTTCCTTAAAACCCGAACCAGCATTAACCGCGTCAAACTCTTCGATGCAAATCCCGATTTCCTGCGGGCCTTCGCCAACACTAACATTTCCGTAACCGTTACCATCGGTAACGGCGACATCCCTGCTCTGGCCAAACTGCCGGCCGCGCAGTCCTGGATCGCGAATAACATTCTGCCCCATCACCCTCAAACAATCATCAGATACATAACCGTTGGTAACGAAGTCTTGGCCACGTTGGATAAAAACCTAGTCGCTCATCTTCTGCCTTGCATGAGAGCTCTAAAATCAGCTCTCGATCTGGCGAAGTTGAGCAGTATCCAAGTAACTACACCTAATTCGCTGGGTATTTTATCGGCTTCTGAGCCTCCAAGCGCGGGAAGATTTCGAAAGGGTTATGATAAAGCTGTATTCGCTAAGATACTCGAGTTTCATAATCAGACCAAATCGCCGTTTATGGTTAACCCGTACCCGTATTTTGGTTTTAAGCCACAGACGCTAAACTACGCTTTGTTTAAGCCAAACGCCGGCATCTTTGATCCAGCGACGGGGAAAAATTACACAAACATGTTTGATGCGCAGCTTGACGCTGTTTACTCGGCAATGAAGAAGGTCGGTTATGGTGATGTGGATATTGTAGTGGGGGAGACCGGTTGGCCGTCGGCGGGTGATCCGAACCAACCGGATTCGAATTTACAGAACGCGCTGTCGTATAATGGGAACCTTGTGAAGCATGTGAACGCCGGTAAAGGGACGCCTCTGATGCCTAATCGGAGTTTTGAGGTTTACCTTTTCGCTTTGTTCAATGAGAATCTGAAACCGTCTATTTCGGAGCAGAATTTCGGGTTGTTTAAACCCGATTTCAGTCCGGTTTACGATGTGGGCATTTTACGCAGTAAACAGGTATGTTACTGTTATTAGTCTGTAAATAACATCTTTTCTCTTGCAATTGAACTATCCATGCACAGGAACCCATTTGTGTTACAGAGCAGAGTTGAATTTATGTTTTTGACTGTTTGAATCGTGTTTTAATGGAAGTCAGGGAAAAACGTGTTCTTTCCGATCACTAACAGCCACAATTACGCACCACGATTTTCCTTTCATCTTCTGACACATGCCAGCTTTAGGTTAATGTACAGGCACCTTTGTGGAAAACAGATGCTATCTTTCTTAGCTGTTATTTCACAGAATTACCCTTTCATCTGTTGTATATCTACACCTTTCCCAAGAACAATGTTTGTTTGTTCGAGTGGTATTTTTGTCACATTATTTAAAAATTAAAAGCTCCTTGCTTAAACAAGTAAAAAGTATTCAGAATTCATCACGCAAACGCATTTTTTTTCTTTCTTTAATCAGGCACAAGGTCCCACCTCTCCTGCTGCACAGCCACCATCAGCTGCTTCACAGCCACCATCAGCGGCTGCACAGCCACCATCAGCTGCTTCAAAGCCACCATCAGCGGCTGCGCAGCCACCATCAGGGGCCATGAAGTGGTGCGTGCCGAAATCAGACGCCACTGATGCGCAGCTACAGGCGAACATAGACTACGTGTGCGGTACTGGATTGGACTGCAAGCCTATACAGGCTGGTGGGACCTGTTTCAATCCGAACAACATACGGTCACATGCATCATATGCCATGAACGCATACTATCAGGCCAATGGACGACACGATTACGGCTGTGATTTCGGCCACACCGGAGTCCTCACTTCCACGAATCCAAGTACATCATAAATCATCCCAACCGTTGCTTTTTTTTTTCTTTTTTTTTTTTAAATGTAATTAAGTGGACCTTTATTTGATTTGAAATTTTGGACTGTGGCAGGTTACGAGGCATGTGATTACTCTTCCGTTGAAGAAGTAAAGGTAGAAAAGTCGGTGGCGGCAAATACGATGATATTTTGTGCCGTTAGGGCGGTGATTATTGTAACTTTAATTCAACTTTTATTTGTAATTTAAACGGAAAAGCAAAAGAGTGGGCCTAACTTATTTTTTTGGGTTTGTATTTGCCCCTATTTTTGTCTCGTCATTATGACTATTTATAAGGCCTTGTATTAGTTTTTAACTTAGTATAGTGCTATTTGCTTTTGTCAGCTGTGGCTAAGTATGTGAGTTCAGTCAACAGATTAGATATTGTTTAAATATAATATACAGGTGTGAGATTCTTAATGAGAAGAGAAATAGCCCAATAAGAGATTGCAGAAATTAAAAAAATTATGAGATTACCATGAAAGAAGAAGAAGATAGAATAACTTGCTTTTATGTTTTCTGAAAATATATGTTTTTGAAAAACAATAAAATAATTTACAAAATTTGTATAATATCGCCGTCTGTGGGGATCGAACCCACGACCACGTGGTTAAAAGCCACGCGCTCTACCGCTGAGCTAAGACGGCCTGGTGTTTTACATTTCTATTTAGTTTATAATATTGGCAGTCTAACTTCCAGTTTGTGTATCCAACATTACGCTTGAAAATGTAGTGTTTTGATCTCTAAATAATCATTTGAACCCAATAAAATGACTCTCTACACTCATTTTTTAAAGCGGTTATTAAAAAGCTCACCGTAATACATATAGGAAAATGATAGAGCCACTGAATCTGTGCACCGAATGACGTGACAAAATCTTGACCGTTGATTAATATTAACTGATATTGAATCTACGGTCAAGATTTTGTCACGTCATTCGGTGTATAAATTCGGTGCGCAACCTTCGGTGACTGTAGCATTACTCAATACATATAAGTTGATAAATGTCAAGTTGAATGAAAAATATAATAAAAAATGTGAAAGGTAAGAATCTTTTTAAGATGTAAATATTGTGTGCAATTATTATAAGAGTTAACCACTTTTTCCCACAAAAAAAAAAAAAAAAAAAGCTTAATGAAAAAAAAAAAGCTTCATTATACTTTTCCACCCCGGACTTTTCAAAAACCATTTTAGTATTCAAATATTATGTTTCTCTCTAGTTTGGGTTGGAAATATAGTGATTTTCATTGTGAAGACAAAAATACACTTCTCTCACCACTGGCGTTGGGAAAATGTGAACAGTAAAACCCTAGGTGGTGGAGAATGGCGAACGGCGTGCAATTGGCAAATCAACCTACGATTTTGCTTAATTTCATTAATCAAACACACCCCAAGTTCATTATGCAACCGGAACCCTAGGAAGAGGACAATGGGGATCGACGAGCAAATGGGGTTAAGGCTGTTAGGAGTTTTGGAGAAGGGAAGATGAGGATTGTGGTGGTGGTTTCAAGGTGGATCTCTAACACTGAAAACGATCGAAAATCGAATTGAAAGTTGAAATGTCGTGCGATGCAAGGCTGGCGATCAGCAAGCAAGGGACGGTGATAGAGGTAAGAGTTTTATAGAGTGAGTTGTGGGGACTGTGATAGTGGTGTCTAGGGGAATGTCTGGCAAAAAAAGGGACCAGAAATCCAACTTGAAGAGTCGGCTGTGCGAATAGAGGTGGTGGGTGGGAAATGGTGAGTGTTGACGGCAAATGGAGGCTTGGTCTTTGTAGAGGAAGGTGATGGGGATTCTGTGGGTCGTCTTGGAAGTGATTTTGAGTGCCGAGATTGACCGAAAAAGGCAAAAACCATTGGTTGCGATGCTGCTAACGTGCGATATCATTTTTCTTTTCTTCTTCTCCGAGTGCTTAAATGCTTGTTGACCATTCTATCCTCACTTATAATTAAAAGTCTGAGGGTGGAAAATGCTATTAAGCTTTTTTTTTTTTTTGGGTGCGAAAAAGTCGTTGAGTACTCTTATTGTAATGGATATAATTAGTGTTTGTATGGGTGCACACATAGGTCATAGGTGGTCGCTAATCCTTATCTTGTTATGTGTTCATAAGAAAGCTTTCGTTGCTAATTTTAGTGACCCTCAAATATTACATTATATGGGTGAAGAAATTTTTGCTAATAAGTAATAGCTTTAAAAAAAAAAAATTTAAAAATTTGTTACTTTTTATTACAATTTTTTGTATAATTTAATTTTATTTGTTCATTCTTTCCCTTAATTAAATGTTTTTCTTTTTCTTTCTCAATTTTTCATTTCTTGGACATTTAAGAATCCATTTCAAAAAAATAAAATCTTCTACACTTTTGAAAATATTGAATTTATTTATTTATTTTTAGTTTAGTCAAATACCATATTCATAACTAACAAAAAATATTGTCTCTCTTATGTACAATATATTTTATTCATTAAAGATGTACATAAAAATCATTAAGGCCTCGTTTGGATTGGGAGATTCTAAATAAATAATTTCGTTAAGTTTATAGATTTGGTAAAATCCTTCGTTTTTTTTTTTTTTTTAAGTTGAAACCCATCAGTTTTAATAAAATGAGGGATTTTGTTAATATTTTAATTTTCCAATACTATCATTTTTAATAATTTAATATCATAGTAACTACCCTTTATCCTAATTAAAAGAAATATATTTGTCGTTCTCTCTTTTTGAGCTCTTCTTCTTTACATCATCAACATCTTCCGTTCTCTCTTTTTGAGCTCTTCTTCTTTACATCATCAATATCTTCAAAGTATACTAAAGAAATAACCTATCCGTTGAGTTTCTATTCCTTTAATTAATAATTTTCAATTTTTTATTTGCAAACAGATTTATTATTATTTCAATTTCTCATAGTGATTCTTTTTGTTATGATCCCACATGCATAACTAGCAACTGATTATGCTTTTTTGCTATTGATTATTTTGTAATGCTTAGTGCTTTGTGACACTAATATGCTATGATGAAACTTGCTGATGTTCTAACAAGTTTCGTATGTTTTTGGACATGGTGTTATTGCATTATATTGACAATAATTTTCTATATAGGTATAGTTATGTTATATGTTTTAATATGAAATTATTCAACTATTGAATTATGAATAAAGACAGTTGATAATATATTATATTAACTTGGAATTCTTTTTTTTTTTTTTTTTTTTTTTTTTTCCAATTCCAAAAAAAATTATTTATTATAATTGGACTTCTCTATCAAATATAATTTAACTTGTATTTAATTAGATGAAAGTTGAATTTTTGTTGGTTTTGGATATTGAGAGTAAAGTTGGAAATTATTTATCAAATTTATGGATTATATTCATCTAACCAATATGAGAGCATGGAAATTTGAATCTACAATCCATGAATTTTATATTTAAATCAAACAATATAATTTATCTAATCCATGGATTGTATAAAATCCCTCAATCCAAAACAGGCCTAAGGGCTTTTGTATTTCTTGAATTTTCTCAGTAACAATCTCATAAAATTGTTGTAATATTATCTACACAAAAGAAAATAAAATCCATAAATTAGTACATTATTTCTAACCATCTTTTGCTATTGTATTGAAGCAGAAGAACGACAACTGGGCAGTGTCTCTCCTGGATCACCCACCTATCTATGCAAGCTTTGTGGTAAATATGTTTGCATTCTGAAAGAACACTACAGTCGTCTCCTTCCTCGAACTCCTCCAAGCATATAACACACTCACTCCAATTTCTTATTTCACCTTTTTGTCTAAAACTACTACTCCACCGAACTTCGCCAATACTCTGTTCCTTTCCCTTTTGATGATCACGCTCTAAAATATTTGTGGGGTTCCTTGTTCGATATCTTGTGATGATGGAGAAACTAAGCAGCAGCGTTTATAACACCACAGACAAAAAACTATAACCGCCGCCCATAATATTGGGACGACAACGTAATTGAGAAAGATGAACTGAAAGGAGGAAGGAGAAGGCATGGTTTCTGTGGCGCTTTAATTGAAACTTGAGTTGAGAGAGTTAGGAGTCAAAATAGAAAGCATTCATAAGCTTTTACTCATGGCTTGATCTTATATGAATAGAAGAATACTGTTATACCTAAAAAGTCATCATGATGTCAGCTCAATAAATGCTTAAAAGACAAATTGTACTTCCTGCAAGTCTATACCGCCTCAAAGATATCTTATATCAACCCTATCTCATTTTAAGAGAAGAACGGATGAGAGTTGTCCATGTGTCAAGACAACTTGCAAAACACTCATTACATTGACTTCAGAGGTGTATAAATTGACACTTCTCTTCACGAAAAAGAGGGGTTGCGCAGATGAGAGTTAGGCATATATTTGAGCTTCATTTCATTATTTCTCTCTCTAATCAAAGCTTTTCTCCATCTTTGTATCCCTTACGAGCAATATCATAGAAATAGCCAGAGAATAATAAAATAACAGTAGACATATGATTCGCTTTTGAGCATCCGAACTACTATAAAAACCCCCTCTTGCCAATCTTTTATTTATGTTTCAGCAATATAGATAACCTGAGCACCATATCCAAATCTCATGGATCCATCACGTGTAATTTCTAAGGCTCTCTTAACACTTTGCACGTGCGAGTCGTTGGTGTCCAAAATCAAGCGTCAACAGTTTGGTGGCCCATGCAGGTCACAAACCTACGTCCAGGTTCCCTAATGGCGTGGTCAGTTCGTAGATCGCATGCGGCAGAGTTCTCCAACCGCGTGGCCAGATCGTAGATTGCATGCGTTAGAGTTCTCCGACTTCGTGGCCAGATCGCAAATCTCACGTGTGAGAGTTCTTCGACCGCGTGGCTAGATCGCATATCGCATGCGTCAGAATTCTCCGACCGCGTGGCCAAATCGTAGATCGCATGCGTCAGAGTTCTCAGATCGCTGATCGCACGCATCAAAGTTCTTTGATCGCGTGGCCATATCGCAAATTGCACGCATCAGAGTTCTTCGATCGCTTGGCTAAATCGCAGATAGCACATGTCAGAGTTCTCCGACTGCGTGGCCAGATCGTAGATCGCACGCGTCAGAGTTCTCCGATCGCATGGCCAGATCGTTGATCGTACGCTCAGATCGTCTTGATCTTCAGCTTCAGATCGCTGATTTTTAGCTCTCCGATCGCGTGGCCAGGTCGTTGATCACACGCTCAGATCGTCTTGATCTTTAGCTTCAGATCGCTGATCTTTAGCTCTCTGATCGCGTGGTAAGGTCGCTGATTGCACGCTCAAATCATCTTAATCTTTAGCTTCAGATCGCTGATCTTTAGCTCTCCGATCGCGTGGCCAGGTCTCTGATCGCACGCTCAGATCGTCTTGGTCTTCAGCTTTAGATCGCTGATTGCACGCTTAGATCGCTGATCTGTAGCTCTTCGATCGCGTGGCTAGATTGCGGATTGCACGCTCAGATTGTTGATCTCGAGTTCTCAGATCAAGCTTTGCGCTTTCTAATCGAACTCTTTGTGTTCTCAGAACAAGCTTCACGTTTTTTGATCGAACTCCTTCCGTACTTTCTGATCGAGCTCTTTGTGCTCTCTGATCGAACTCCTTATGCTCTCTGATTGCATCGATCTTTAAAAGAAAGTCAGAGTTGAATGATGAAATAGTATGACTGTCTTCTCTCTAAGGTTGTATGCTTTATTAGTCACTTTTATCTTTCAGCTGGATGGCCATTCTGGTTTTGCATGGAGATTACAAAACACTAAACTTCAAGAAAATAAAAATAAAGAGACCATAATAAAGCAATATTCCCCAACTATTTTTTTTTTTTTTTCATCCTAATTAATAAAACAACTATCAAAACAAGTGGATCGAAATGTTAAAAGAAGTTTGAAATTTATTCTCTGATGGTCCAAACCCCAAGAAATTGGTCAACATATAACAAACTTTGGAATGACAAGAAACTCTAAATTTCATTTTAATTCAAACAAGAAACTTTCGCCCGTTTGAATATCTTTATAATAAGGATTTCATTTATCGGTAATAGTTGACGGTTAACTACTACAAGTTAATATTAAAAGACAAAAGACAAAATTTTTTAGAGAATTTTGAAAATTGAAATTTTTTTCTTTTTATATTTATTATCTGTGTTTCTTAAAATGCAAATAATCGACACTTGAGAATTTTTATATATCCATCTTTTTCTTTCTTTACTCTAGTTTCAATATATACTAGAACAAAATCCTTAAAATTTAAGCAAAGAATAATACCTATTGCACTTAAAATATTCTCCTTTTGATATAAACTCCAAAAGTATCCCTTTTTTTTNTTTTGTTGTTTTATTTTATCCTACCTTGAGGGGATTAATATGACTAACTCTTAGTCTATTTGTTTCATATGTTATTTTATTTGGATATTTAGATTGTTAGATGTAGTTCTGATGTAGTAAATATAGAAGGGTTTTTAATAAATAACCATATTTGTGGGAGCTTTTAGTAATTAACCAAAATTCTAATGCTTATACCAATTACCATTTTTGCATAATTTCCCACGCCGCTCATATATAATGAATCGTTACATTTGTTACTATCACTTTCAAATATATGTGCTCCCAAACCCACAACGGAAGACTACCTTTTCAAATTTCCAATATGAATGAAAAAATTGACGTTGTTCTAACAAAAGGCAATGTAAGAAGCAATATCATTACCATCCTTGATATCGTAAGACATTCCATTGATTGCATCCTAAAATTTCATAGCTATTCAGATAGTATTTTTTCTACGGCCAATACATAGATGATCGTTCAACAACTCAACCAATCCATCATACGTCATATCAGGATAGATTTTAAGCATTTTATGTTTTCCTTCAACATAACTCATTATGTTATCGTTCATAGTTGTGCATTGTCCTCCGTACCCAACCAAAACAACCGCATGTGCTATTTTAAACTACCATGCGATATAAATACAGAAGATATAAGAAAATTTGAATGACAAAAAATTTAAATAAAAATAAAAATTGAGTTGTGTGATTTTTCATACTATTAACGTGAAATCTCTGCATTAGTGTAAAAAATCACACCGGGACTTTGCCATGAACAATTCCCCAAAATTTCACGTCAACTAAAATTTTCATATCAACTATTGAGTTTTTTTTTCTATACGTGATTTCCCAAATAATGCATCACAAAATATACTTTATTACCACAACATAACTAACATTACACTATTTATTCACTCCTAAATCTTAAAACAATACCTACATTACACAAAAAAAAAAAAAAAAAAAAGAACACAATTGTTCTAAGTTGAATCTATAAAAAACATTCAAATCTACAAATTTAAAGTCAGGATCGATCTTAACACCTGGATATACTGACTGATCTGACTTTATTTCATGCTTTTGGGTGTGAGATTTTGCTAATGAGAATTAGAAATTGATAGGGTTAGTGATAAAGTGTTGGGAGGCTAGGGGTGAAGCAAAATTGTATTTACTTAAGTTTAGTTGGTCACATTGATATAAGTTATAAGGTCCATAATTTTAGTTATTTACTAAAAGCCCCTACAAATATGGTTATTTTTTAAAAACCCTAAATAAAATTTATTAAAAGAAGTTCTAATTTATTATAAATAGGTAGGCACTGTATAGAAAAATATTACTTAGCTGTCATTCAGCAGCATCTTTAAATTTGATATTCAATTTTATATAACAGCATTCTAAATTATGAACGATACTATTTATTTGTCTTCAACTTTTTGTTTTTTAATACGAACTTATTTCAATTTTAAAGAAATTTATTAATTATTTTCAATGTTGATAACAAATTATGTTATTCTTTAAATTTGCCCCCTCGATCGAAATTTTTTTGTCTATATCTTCATGACCATATTTGGTATAAATTAAATGCATATAATAACATCGAAGATATAACATGCATATATATATAAAAGAAATTCTCAATGTCGATACAAATAATAGGACACGCAAACAGCTATTTCTTTCTCTCGCATTTTGAGATAAAATTTATGCAAACTTTTCTGTACATTGAAAGCTAATTAAGCCCAAAAATTCCTTGCTTCTTCGTTTGGTAAATATATTCTCGTAACAAGTCTATAAGAGCCCTTCACCTTCATATATATTTTAAACTATACCAAAATTACCTGCAAATTAAACCACCATGTCCATGTCTTCATCCCTGAATGAAACCGCACCACGCTAGGTGCAGTTAACATGTGCCAGTTTTAAAACAATAAAAGGTATTATCTTCTTAACTGTCTAACTTATGTTATTATTCGATATTATGATAAAATTTTATTGGAGAGACCTGAGACAGACATGAACATCGACTTTATGTTATAGTGTTCATCCCACCTACGATTTTCGTGCATGTCCATGTATTATTTATTAGCTTTGTCAGGTTTTGAAAATTTAGCATGAATTGAATTTACAGACGAAGTTTACTTTCTTCGGGAGGAAATAACTGAATCAGCCGCGCTTTTGATCGGAATGACAGTGATATGGTTTCTTGTTGAGGTTATGGAGTACAATTTCGTGGGTCTCCTCTGTCATATTTCCATTTCCTTAATACTTATAATTTACATAAGGATTTGGCTTATTACAAGTTTCTACTGGTACTCATTTATTCACACAAATTGAATATTTTTATAACTTAATGTTACAAGCTCTATCTTTGGTTTAGTTTCATCGATCCATATTGACATATAGATTATTTGCAGGGATCCCCTCAACATTCTCGGAATAACTTACTTTGAAGCCAGATTTAGAGAATTAATTGCTCACATTTTCTGCTCAAGATTTGATTTCGTCTTAGGAAACTTTCTCAGAATCGCATATGGGCAAAATCCAACACTCTTGATTCTGGTTTGTTGTAATTAAACTAGAGAAAAGTTGACAAACCATTCTAAGTTAATTTTCACATAATTGACAGAAGTATATCGAAATTGAACACTTACGTTCTCTCCTATATCTCTATATTTATGTGTAGGCAAATAGTTCTCTCTACATATTGTCCATGATTGAATCCTATTTCAGCTCGTTAAGTCTCCTTTATCTTTGTATATATTTCTCACCTCACTTTATTTGTCTATGATAATTTGAATTTAAGTTGAAGCATTTGGCATAAATTAACCCTTCTCCTTGCGGGAACCAATCAGGTTTTCTCTGCATCGAAACATTGTATTTTCTGGACAAGCGATACTGGAAACAACAACCTCAACCCAAATTAATTGCTGAGTAAATTAACAAGGTACTAAGGGTCCAAGAGAGACATGAATAAAATGAATCGATTGAATTTATGCAATTTGTAAATATAACTAACATACATTTCCTTTAACAAGCATGCATGTTCATATAATTACAAGCAAAATCATCAAAGGTCGTGAAGCCGATGGAAGTAAGAGATTTAAGGATCAAATTCCCCTTGTACAAACCTTGGAGGTTGATCTACTTAGTTTAAGCTTGTGTATAAATCAATGTAAGAACTAAATTCTTTTTATGAGAGAAATTGAAAACTATGTTTCACTTGTGGATTATAGTATTTCAAATCGTTGGATTGATGGCAGAGATATTTGATGTTTGAGAAAATGAGAAGTTTGGTGTGTTACAATTGAATCACTTGATAAAATGTAAGATATTGAAAGAATATACTCTCACAATATATTAAAAAAGAAAAACAAAATTGTCTATATATAATTTGCAATCAATTTCCAAAATCAAACTCATATTGTTTCTAGATATAAGAAAATTTTGTATAATATATCTATTTATCTATATTGAATCATCTATGATCAATATTTACTCCCTCCTTGGTTATATCATCTGACAATACTATGAATTTAGTACATTTCATGAGTCAATAAAGTATAAATTGCTTTAATAGATCCTATATCTAAGGGCTCGTAATTTTTAGAAAATAAATTAAAAATAGGTGGTCAGGATTTAGTTATATTAAATAGAAAATCTTTTAACTCTATTCTATAATATTAGATGATTTATAAATATTCTTTTAACTCTATCCAAAAGCATGCACTTTCAAATAATTAAAAGTGGTTAATATTTCTTTTGCAAAATTTAGTGAACTTAAATGAAAGTTCTTTACGATTCTTTGAATTAAAAAATAAAATAAAATGTTTCTCAAAGAAGCATTTGGTATTATACTTTTCAAGAAAATAAAAGCATTCTTTAAAGGGATGTTATCAAATAATGTACAAACTGTTTATATTTTATCTATGGGAAGACATAAGTTATAAATTGTTCAATTAAAGAACAATAAACAACTACTTAGGGTTAGATTTAACTTTATATATGGGTAAAGACATAATTGAAAAAAAATTAATTATTCTTTTTACAAAATAGATATTAAAAATTTTCAAATTAAAAAACTAAACAAGTAAAAGATTTAAATATTGCTTTTTACAAAATAAATAATAATATTTTATTAAATTTTCTTTTAGTTTTAAATTTCTTAATTTTTTTTATTTCCTTTAAATAAAATTGGTTTTGGTCATTTTTTTTTTTTTTTTTTTAGTTTTTCAAATTTTTTGAAATTTAGATTTTAAGAACTAATTCACCTAAAAAAAGAAAAATGGCAAGGACACATCTAAATCATTTCTTTCATTTTCCGTTAAAGTTAATAGCAAATAAATGTTAATTGTCCCCTCATTGAACAAATTGTAACTTATTTCGTTCCATTGATAAAGTACGAAAATTTTTACCCTAATAGATAATATTCCTTTTAAAATATATTCAAATGCCTTTAAATAAAATTACTTTCAAAGAAAGCAACAAGTTAAATAATACACAGTAATTAAATTCTTTCTCCGAAATTTATGCAATTGTTGGCCAATATCATAGAAGGCTTCATATTCAAACTTATGTTCTTTTAAAGAAAAGCCCCGAGACATTCGTTACTTCTTCAATGGAGTTAAATAATTCTCTTGAGAAGCCTAGAGCCTTCATGTCCATATATTTAAATTGGAGTAAATTGCATATCTCAAAAACTCATTCGCCAAATTAATTAACAGTGCAGCCAAACTGCACCAGTAACAATGCCCCAACAACAACCGGTAAGGTTATTTGGGCGTCAACAGTCCGTACATGCCATTCTTGGAGGAGGAAGAGGTACTATATATTTTACATAATTCATTCTGCCAACTCATTGTCGATGAAAAATTAACGAAATTTACTGAATTAAATTCTCAGTTGCGGATATCTTGTTATGGAAGAATAAAAAAGCAGCAGCCTCGCTGTTGATAGGGACGACAGTGATATGGTTTCTTTTCGAGGTTATGAAGTACAGTTTGGTGACTCTCTTCTGCCACATTTCTATGGCCACGTTGCTCGTACCTTACATTTGGTTCATTATTCAAATATATTTCGGCCATCGGTATCTGTTTCTTCTTCGCACTAAAACATCTTCCTCTTGCATTATAACATAATTTTACTGTTAGAATTGTAATTTTTATATATCCAAGACATTATCTTCATTAAGCTGTTATCTGCAAATCTCAGGTTTCTTCTCAACGGAACTATAATAAGTGAATCAACATTAAGAGAAGCTGTTTCAACCTTCTGTGCAACTTTAAATCAAGTTGCTTCAACCTTCTGCGAGAGATTGAATAAGGTGTTGTAAAGAATTTCGTTTAGTTTCTTTTTATAATTTTCTTATGATTATGAGTTTATATTTCTTTAAAAAGAAAAAAAAAGTATGTTAAAATAGAAATACAACTAATAAAACTGTTGAGATGTAAAAAAAAGTTTGTTTAAATTACACCTTCTGAAACTATTGGTCTTTAAGGATTTTGTCAGCATTATTATATCTTATAGTATATGATAATGAATTTCTCTTTTTTTCTGAAAGAATAAAAATTGATTCACAATTTAATCTTACAAACTTTATCTCATAACACTGACGTGATAGTTTGCAATTGATCAACTCGTAAATAGAAAAGCAAGACTTATTTGCGAACTGATCAATTGTGAGGTCGGAGTTATGAGAGAAAGTTTGTAAAACTAGATTGTAAGAGTATTATTACTCTGAAAATAGACTTTCCAGCCAATCATATTAAATTATTATATTTTGTGTGTAATTAATGAATTATTTAATTTGTATTAATTTAAAGTGCTTCCACAATTCTACAATAACAGGTACTAATGGACCTTATCGACCTTGCATATGGAAAAGATCAACTCCAATACATTGTGATATGCTTGCTTATTGGACATAATCTAAAGTTCATATTTCTGGTATGCTTTACAACCATATAATAGAACGATTTAAGAAAATCTTATTCTCTGATCTCAAAAACTAACAATGTTATTTCTTTAATGTTTAATCTGAACATTTAACTTTAAAAATTAGAGGTAACATTATTAGTTTATGAAATCAAAGGAGTAAGACTGTTCTTAAATTTTTTATTTTAATGTTAGATTTTTTTATTATTATTATTATTTTTATTTTTGAAATGATATAAGACTATAAGTGTAGGCAAAATGACCTTAATGCATTTCTTTTGTTGTTTTTTAAATTATGGGCTAATATTATTAATTTTTTTAATCAAAAGGGTTATATTTCTTTATGCCATAGATAGGGGGCAACCAAGGGCATAGTTAAGATTTCTAGTTAGTGGGATCAAAAGATGTAAGTTGATAAATTTACAATAAAATATATATTGAATTAATAAGCATAAAAAATTATATTCTAAAAATTTAATTTTAGAAGTTATATATATCAAATTATACTTTGGCTACACCATAATTGAATTATGTCAATTACATACATAAAATGATAAAAACAACCTAGGGCAACATAATTCTTGATCTTTCATCAATTAAAAAAGATAGAATAAGAGATTTTTAAGCAAGATAACAAAAAATGAACATCATCTTATCCTATGACCTCCAAATGAATAGTCTTTTTGGATTAATCCAACCAATGAATAAGAAAGTATGAGAGAAGAAGAGAGGAATTGAGGAAGAGAGAAAACGTGAAAAAATATGAGTATTTTCGAATTCCAAAATCAATAAAATATGAGTAATTTTAGTGGGATCAATAAAATATGAGTAATTTTAGTGGGTCAACATAATTTAATGGGATCAAAATTATTAATTACTATAAAATATATACCTATTTTTAGTTATTTCATAATTTCAATGGGGTCAAATGACCCCACTGAGTACACTTTGGCTACGTGGGGGAAACAATACAATTTAACCTATAGTAATTAAGCTTGGCGAGAATTTCACTAACAATTAATTATTCTTATTTTCTCATCAGAACATTGTTTGTCTCTACATACTGACCATAATTGGAAACCATTTCAGCTTCTTAGATCTCCTTTATTTCGGTAAGAATCTTCACCTTAATTAGTTGCATTAATTTAATGTCCATGACTTAAATTGAAGTTTGAATTGGCCTATTAAATTGTTTCTCTAAATTTGTTATGCCTAAAGGTTTACTTTGCTCGGAAACGTTGCCCTTTCTGTATGATCGATATGAGGACTATGTTGATTCTTTTGCTGACAAAGGGATCCATGGATTGAAGGAATTGTTCATAAAAGTTCCACAGGTTAAGAAAAATGATTAATTAAATGAGATAATTTAGGTATAATTTCCCACGTAATAGTACAATTCCTGTAATCTAGAATACAATGTATCTATGATAATTTGATTTTAAGTTGAAGCATTTGGCATAAATTAACCCTTCTCCTTATTGTGATCGATCAAGTTTTCTTTGCATCGAAAAATTACATTTTCTAGACAAGCGATACTGGAAACAACAACCTCAGTCCAGATCAATCGCTGAGTAAATTAACAAGGTACCAAGGGTCCAAGAGAGACATGAATAAAATAAATCGATTGAATTTATGTAATTTGTAAACCTAATTAACATACATTTCCTATAACAAGCATGCATGTTCATATAATTATAAGCAAAACCATCAAAGGTCTTCAAGCCGATGGTCGCAAGAGATTTAAGGATCAAATTTCCCTTGTACCAATCTTCGAGGTTGATCTATTTAGTTTAAGCTTGTGTATTCAATGTAAGAACTAAATTCTTTATATGGGAGAAATTGAAAACTATGTTTCACTTGCGGATTATAGTATTTAAAATCGTTGGATTGATGGCAGAGACATTTGATGTTTGAGAAAATGAGAAGTTCGGTGTGTTACAATTGAATCACTTGATAAAGTGTAAGATATTGAAAGAATATACTCGAACAATATTATTAAAAAGGTAGCTATCTATATATTGACAACTATGAGAGTTCGTGGAAGAAGAGTTTAATTCTAGAATTTTAAAATTGGGTTTAAAGCATTTTACTTGGCGTCCATATAACCCCATATGCTGAAAGAGAATAATTTTTTTATGTATATGAAATTATATTGCAAATAATTAAAGATATATATGTTTGTCTTTCCAAAGAATCCTTCAATCTTAAAAAAGAAAAAAATTTTGTCCATAATTTGCAATCAATTTCCAAAATCAAACTCATAGAAGGGTGCGTTTGGTTTATTTTTCCTATCCATATTCTCAGTCCTATTCCCAAAATATTTCTTTGTTTAATTATTTGGGAAATATTATTATATTTTTTAAATTTCTTTTAGGCCCCTTAAGTTTATTAATTTCATTAAATACCCCAAGAAAAAAAAAATTTAAAAATTAACAAAAACACACCCACTCACCCATAGTTGCCAGATTCCGGCAACCACCATCGGTGGTAGCTAGAATCTGTCACAACGGCCTACAAACCATCAGAACTGGTCGGTAAGTCACCGATTTGGCCTTTTCTGGCCAGATCCACAGTGGATCTGGCCGTCAACGACGGCCAAAGATACGGTCAACGACGGCCATATCTTTGGTCATCGCTGACAGCTAAATCTGGCCTTTTTTGGCCGTTGATAGCTAGATGTGGCCGTTGATCTGGCCATTTCCGGCCAGATCCACCACGGATCTGGCCGAAAAAGGTTGATCTGGCTAGAAAAAACCAGATCGACGCACGTGCAACCAAATCCGACCAATCTGAGTTGTAACGCAAGATTCTGACCAGATTTTGACGGTGGTGGCTAGAATTTGGCATTGTAGGTGGGTGGGGGTATTTTTGTCATTTTACAAAAAATTTATATATTGGGGTATTTGGTTAAATTAGTAAACTTAGGAGGTTTTTTTCGTAAATTTTTAAATTTCACTTCGTAATAATAATCCTATCCAACTATCCAATACTATCTTCAAAATCCTATCCAAAATAATAAACCAAACGCACCCTAGTTTCTAGATATAAGAAAATTTTGTATAATATATCTATTTATCTATATTAATTCATCTAAGATCAATATGTATTCCTCCGTTGATTATATCATCTGAGAATACTATGAATTTAGTACATTTCAAAGTCAATAAAGTATAAAATGCTTTAATAGATCCTAAATCTAAGGGGCACGTAAAGTTTAGAAAATAAATTAAAAATAGTTGTTTAGGATTTAGTTATATTAAATAGAAATTCTTTTAACTCTGTTCTATAATATTAGATTATTTATAAATATTCTTTTAACTCTATCAAAAAGTATGCGCTTTCATAATTTAGTGAACTTAAATGAAAGTTCTTTACTATGGTTAAAAAAAAATTTAAATGTTTCTCAAAGAAGCATTTGGTATTATACTTTTCAAGAAAATAAGGCATTCAAGGGATATTATCAATTAGGGTACAAACTTTTCATACTTTATCAATGAGAAGACAGAAGTTATAAATTGTTTAATTAAGAGACAATAAACAATTACTTAGGGTTAGACTTAACTTTATATAAGGGTAAAAACGTAATTGAACAAATTTAAATTATTTTTTTTACAAAATAAATAATAAAAAATTTCAAATTAAAATCAAAATTAAAAAACAAAACAAAATATTTAAATTATTCCTTTTTACAAAATAAATATTTTATTTTATTAAATTTTCTTTTAGTTTTAAATATCTTAATTTGTGTTTTTTTTTTTTTATTTATTTATTTCCTTTGAATAAAATTGGTTATGGTCTTTTTTTTATAGTTTTTCAAAAAATTTGAAATTTAGATTTTAAGAACTAAATTCACCTAAAAAAAGAAAAAAAAGGCAAGGACATCTAAATCATTTTTTTTTTTTTTTTAATTTTCTGTTAAAGTTAACAACAAATAAATGTTACTTGTCCCCTAGTTGAACAAATTGTAACTTATATCGTTCCATTGATAAAGTATGAAAAAATTCACCCTAATGGATAATATTTCTTTTAAAAACATATTCAAATGCCTTTTGTTGATGCTTGATTTTGACACCAACGACTCACACATGCAAAGTGCTAAGCAGACTTAGAAATCACACGTGATAAGGAAAAATGAAATGAAACAATGAATGAGAAGCGATATTTAAAGTGGTTCAGATGCTTAAAAGCGAATCCTACGTCCACTGCAATTTTATTAATAGATGGGTAAAATCAGGTCGCGTGCATTGAGCTGAGTTATAATCTAGAGAGAATACAAAAAGAGAGAGAAAATGTGCAAGCTATTTTAGTCTAAGATTAGCCAATCTCATAAATGAGAGGGGTGTCCTCTATTTATAGTGGGAGAGTTCAAGGTAATGATTACAAGTCTGCAAGTGGGTAGGTGCCATGCAAATCCTTCTTTGCATCTCATTAGTTATTTGCACGAGAAATATCCTCAAATTGCATAGGGCTCGGGCAGGTGGACAATTCCTAACCACTCGCAAGCCTGGCACTCACCTGCTGCACTGACAAGAACCATACCTCTTCTGTCACTGTGCGACATGGCAGCGCTTGGATGGCACAAAACCTTCCTGATCCCTTATTGGCTCTTGCTGACGAGTCCACGTCAGCCCTAACTTTTCAGGCATAACAGAAGTCCCCCAATTTTTAAGGTTTAAGGATTGAACCTTGAGAACTTCATTATTATGCCGCGACTTGACTTTTCCCGAATGACGCTTGGTCGAGCTGACCGAGCTACAAGGAGGTCGCAGCACATGTCTCTAAGCGTAGTACAAACAACCTGAGGTGACCTTCTTCCACAAGTTCAACAACTTGGATCAGGCCCCACTCAGTGTAGTACCGATGTGCTTCGAATCACATCCGCGGTTCGCGACCTGATAATATTTAGCATTTTTTTACCAAAGACAAGGAATCGCATTGTCTCAAAATCGATACGCGGCGAAGAGTGTTCTGGCCAAACGACCTTTTCAGATGTTATTCATTGCGCTTGACAGCTAATTTGTTTAATAAAATAAGCTTTATTCTGACAGACGTGTCTAGTGTGCAATAAGTGCCAGCCATGCACATTAAATGAAGGTTATGCTGAAACGACATTCCATTTTAGGGCATTAAATGTGGATAAGGGCGCATTTAATGTGGAGGAGATAATTGAGTCGTCGCTTGGTTATTCCAATGGAGGGAAGCGTCGATTGACATTCTCGAAGCGTGACGGTTACTTCTTCTCACAGATTGATGCACGTGGTCGCAATCAATGGCAAGAAACGTATTCTGCCCAAGCATTGCTTACCTTAGGGAAAATCAATCGTCGCATCCTCCCCCTATAAAACCCCAGACTTGCCTTAAGCTTTGTAACAAAACTCATACTTTCAGAGAAAGAACAAAGCTCTCACGAGACCAGTCTCCCCATTTTCCAGTTAGTGCACACCTTTTGTTTACAGCAGGAAGTCCGTTCTCTGCAACCAAGAGGTAAGGAGGATTTCTCCTTTACTTTTCTTTTACTATTTTGTAGATAGCTTGTCTTGACGATAATGGCCGGTATGAACTGTTTGGTAAACCTTTGTGGTGCATGTTTATGGGCAGTTGTGAGGAGAAGACTTTTTCTTTCATAAAGAGTAAGAATTTAGGGCCGAATCCTTGGGGGTGGTCCCCAAGGGTTTTTCTAGGGTTTAAGGAAGGTACATTAGGGTTTCTTTTGTTCTTCCACGTTATCGCACGAAATACTATACGAAGACTGAGTAATTTCTGCGTGTCGCCCTTTTTTCAGACCATAAGAGCAATGGATGCCTCAGCAACCAGGACAACCAAGGGGACGAGCTCGCAGGCGTACACGCCCCAGTGGGTCCTGTGTAAGAGATTCTGTCAATGGCAACTCGAGATGAAATATAAAAGGCAGTGGACCAATACGCACTTAACGTGGATGTCTACTAGCATAGAACGTATACAGCTCGAAATTCTCCAGAGGGAATGATCACGATTTTCGAGGTGATTTTCAAATGCGAGGCATTGATACCTTTTCACCCTTTCATTAGGTTGACCCTCGATCACTTCGAGGTCGTACCACTGTAATTGACATCCAACACGTATATGATAGTTGTTGCTATGTATATCGCATGTGGTGAGAATGGCCTCGACTAATTGACTGCGTTGGAGCTTGCATGCTCCTATTACCTGAAGAAGAGCAAGGACAAAGACTCTTTCTACCTCTTAAAGTGATCTACGATCGAGGGAGGCATATTTGGTTACCCTAGTAATGTTGAGGCGTACGAAACCAATTTTTTTTTTAAATATTATGGCGTTTGCCAATTTAGGGAATCGAGTAGGTTTTCCCCTCTTTTACTTTGCGAAATTTTCTTTTCTTTTCCTTCAGTCTTTGCTTTCTAACGAACTTTTCTGTCTTTTTGCAGGAAACAAGATGACCAGGTTGTCGAGTCTGACTGATTTCAACCGAATAGTAGTATTCTGTAATCTGCCCGAGCAAAGTTGTGAAGCGAGACTGCTCGTGACTATCGCCAACTTGAGGAAATATAGTTTCTTTAATTTTGAAGCGTCTCTAGAACCTTAGTTTGTAAGTGTCCACGTACTTTAGAAATTCTTTCTTTTGCATGCAGTGAGCTTTTTCACTAATCATGCTTTCATGTAGCGACCATACCACCCAGAGTCCCGAGACCGACGATAAGGACCACAGGGTTCGTTTTTCCTCGGGTTGCCCCGATTGAGCCAGCCAAGGTGATCCCTGGCAATACCCTCATCAAAGGGACACATGTGGGTGCGGAAACACCCACAGAACGACTAGGAGAAACTTCCCGGCCTACAGTTGCTCGTGCCCTTAAGTAGAAAACCATGGGCCAAAAAACTAGGAAGAGAAAATAGCTGTAGGCTGAGAAATCAGAGTCAAAGTCAGAGGACTTAGGGGCGCAGCCTGGGAGGTCGTAGCCTTACCAGACCTCTCGCTTGGGGGCAACCCCGATGCCCATACCTAGCATTACAATAGTCTCGAAGTGCTCGTGTAGAGGACATAGGGAGGCTGTCATCCCCCAAAGGAAAGTGAGGAAGGAGCCAGTTGGCGAGATGCTAGCTTCTTCAGGGGTAGACACACCTGTGTTGGACTCCATGAGACAACTTCCGGAACACTTTCAGTCGGTGGTGTATACCCTGTTAGAGTGCCAACTTGCTGTAGCTTTTGAAGAGTTCGTGGTTTTTCAACCTGCGGACCTGATTACTCTAGCGCTCCAACTGCAAAGCCAAGTAAGGCAGCTTGTCCTCATCGAGGATTTCCCAATATTGGTTGGTTTTCATACTCTTTATGTTTTTTTTCAAAAAAATGGAGTTTAACCCTTGTTTCCTTTCTCATGCAGTCTTTACTCGCTCTGCACTTGGCCCAATAGAAGGCCAACCTAGACTTTGCTGGGGGGCTCCACGAGCTGAGGGAAGAAAATAGGAAACTGAAGCAGGACCTAGCGGCTATGGACGCAGAGGCAAAGGCATATCACATTCAGGCAAACCAATACCTGGTAGAGAGGAATTTTGCCCTTTGCACAATAGAGTTCCAGAAGGTCGAGTTCGAGAAGAGAGGAGAAAAGATCAAGGAGCTCCAGAGGACAGTGGCCAGACTCACCAAATAGTGTGGCGAGAAAGAGCAAGAGCTACAAGCAAACTCCAAACGGGCCATGAAGGCAGAGGAAGAAAGAGCTCGGTTGTGGGAAAACACCGAGAAGTAGAAGAGAGCACTGGAGGCGGACCTCGAATTTTCCCAAAAGCAGGTCGCTTCATTAACTAATCAGATAAAGCGACAAAGCCTGGAAATTGAAAGGAAGGCCGTTGACTGGGTGATTTAGGCCATCTATAGCTTGTGGCCAAGGAACTTGGGGATGGACCTTTCGGACCTCCTGATCGAGTACCAGAACATCTCACTTCCATGGCGGATGTTGATGATGACATTGAGGAGGAGGAAGGACAGGAGCCTCCTTTAGAGGACGATCAACAGGAGGAATATGTCCCAGAGGACTTAGCAGCTGGCCGGGTGGTCGACAACCAATTGGGGGATACCGAGGTCGCACCCGTAAGGCCTGGAGGTGGACACAGGTGATCACTTCTTCCTGCTTCTACATAACCTTGCTTTTAATTTTATTTCTGTATTTCCTAATTCTCTGTACTTGCCTCTATTACATACATAAATAAAAGAAATATTTTCTAGCCATTTGTGATAACACTTATAATTTTGTGTACTCCACAAGACTAATGTTACATATGCGAACAAAAAGCTTGTAAAAACATTGCAACGAACAAGATCATACAAGATAAATTTGCTTAAGAGCAATCTTATTTACAAAGTTTACAAGCAAGGAAAATTTTTATAAGGAAATTAAAAATTAAGAGCGAGTTCGGAATTACTGGTAATTGGGGCGAAGATGCTCAGCATTCCAAGCTCGCGATACTTCGGAACCGTTAAGTCTTTTGAGGTGATATGTCCCTGGCCATATCACCTTGGCGATACAGTATGGGCCTTCCTAGTTTAGTCCTAATATCCCTATGCTCGGTTCCCTTATACCAAGAATGACTTCTTTCAAAACTAAGTCGCTGACCTGAAAGTCTCTTCTCCTGACCTTAGAGTTGAAAAACCTTTTTGCACGCTGCTGGTAGGATGTTATCCTTAACCGAGCCTTGCCGCGGTGTTCTTTACCTAAGTCCTTACTTGCACGCAGAAGTGTTTCATTGTCTGTTTCATTGTCTGTTTCATTGAATAGGTCTCTCCAAAGCATACTAATCCTTACTTCTACTAGGATCATAGCTTCGTAGTCGTATGCTAGCGAGAATGGCGTTTCTGAAGTAGAGGTTCTCAGAGTTGTTCTATATGCCCATGAACTTTTGGGAGGTCATCGACCCAATTACCCTTGGCAGCGCCAAGCTTAGCCTTCAGAGTGTGCTTAATGGCCTTGTTGATAGCTTCAACCTGACCATTGGCTTGCGATTTTGCGACTGAGGCGAACTTTTTATGGATCTCCAACTCATCGCAAAACTGCTTGAATTCTTTATTGTCGAATTACTTCCCATTACCAGAGGTGAGTGTATGAGGAATTCCGTAGTGGCACACTATATTTTTGAAGACGAAATCTTTGAGTTTCTTGGTGGTGATCGCGACCAATGGTTCAGCCTCGGCCTATTTGGTGAAGTAATCTACTGCAACCACAACATACTTGACCCTTTCCTTTCCGACTGGCATGGGCCCAATAAGATCAATCCCCCACATGGAGAATGGCCAAGGGCTAGTTATGGTTATCAACTGGTGGGAAGGAGCTCACGATATATTCGCAAACCACTGGCACTTGTCACACTTTTTTACAAAGTTGAAAGTGTCTTCCTAAAGTAGGGGCCAATAGTACCCTTGGCAGACAATTTTGTTGGCGAGAGATCATGTGATAGTGTGATTACTGCAGATCCCTTCATGTATCTCCCTCATAACATAGTCTACTTCCTCATTGGTTACACATCAGAGGAGAAGGGCGCTAAACCCTCACTTGTACAACTATTCTCCTATAAGTGTGTAACGAGCAACTCTAGTGCGCAAGATTTTTGCCTCAGTCTTGTCATTGGGCAAGGTCCCATCTCGGAGATACTGAATAATCATAGTTATCCAGAAAATTGACTCTGTTGTAGCCACAGCCTGCTCAAGCGAGCTAATACTAGGAATCTTTATGTATCGAATAAGAATGCTTTCCAACGCATCTGAGTCTAGCGATGAGGCTATTCTTGCTAAGGCATCTGAGACAGAGTTACTGTCTCCAGAAATCTTTCTGATCGTGAAGTGCTTGAAAGACTTGAGTGCAGCCTTAGCTTTCTTCAGATAACTGATCATGTTTTCTTCCTTCGCTTAATATTCTCCCAATATCTTATTGACAATCAGCTAGGAGTCGCTGTGAATACTGATCGTGCTTGACCCCATCTCTTTTGCCAATTGTAGGCTAGCGAGTAACACTTCGTATTCGGCCTCGTTGTTCGTAGATTGGAACCCAAATCGAAGAATTTCATGGATGCGAGTCCTTTCGGGACTGAGAAGCAGAAGACCTACCTCGACTCTTTTCTTGGTCGAGGAACCATCGACATAGAGGCTCTAGGTTGATAAGTTTCGAATGATTTCCTGGGTGACTTCATTGGCCTGCTGCTTGGATTCCTGATTTGGTTGGTACGAGAACTCCGAAATAAAATCGGCAACAACCTACTCTTTAATGGTTGCTTTTGGTCTATAACGCAGATCGAACTAACTTAGTTCCATTGCCAATTTGATTAACTTACCCGAAGCCTTTGGCTTCTAAAAGACTTACTTGAGTGGATAGTTGGTGAAGACATGGATTGTGTGGGCATGGAAGTAGGGTCGTAGCTTTCTAGAGGTGATCAGTAGGGCATAAGCTAATCGCTTCATTTCTAGATACCGCATTTTGGCATCCAGCAGTCGCTTGCTCGTGTAATATACCAGCCATTGGACTTTGCTTTCCTCCTAAATAAGAGTTGCACTGACCGCATGCTGAGAGACGGACAGCTACAGGAGTAGAATTTTCTTGGGGAGAGACTTGGATAGGAGAGGTGGATTTTCGAGGTACTCTTTTATGCTATGAAAAGCCTGCTCGCAGTCTGGAGTCCATTCGAATTTTTTGTTGGCCATGAGTATATTAAAAAATGGCAAGCAGCGATTTGTTACCCTTGATATGAAGCGACTAAGAGTAGCTATTCTCCCATTGAGACTCTGAACCTGTTATCGGTTGGTCGGGCTTTTCATATCAATGAGAGCTTGGATCTTCTCGGGGTTAATTTCTATTCCTCTCTAGGTAACCATATATCTCAGGAACTTTCCCGAGGATACTCCGAATGAGCACTTGAGATGATTGAGCTTCATTCTATACCTTCGGAGTACGCTGAACATCTCAACGAGATGTGCTATGTGATTTGAAGCGACATACAATTTGACCAACATGTCATCAACATAGACTTCCATCGATTTTCTGATCTGCTTAGAAAACATTCGGTTAACCAGCTGCTGGTAAGTTGCCCTAACATTTTTTAAGCCGAAGGGCATAACCTTGTAACAATACAGCCCCCGATCTGTAACAAACGAGGTATGCTCTTCGTCTGATGCATACATCAGAATCTGATTATATCTCGAGTTGGCGTCCATAAAACTCAGCAGCTCGTGCCTGGAGGTAGCATCGACGAGTTGGTCGATTCTTGGCAAGGGGAAGCTGTCATTCGGATAGAATTTGTTGAGGTTGGTGAACTCAACACAGGTTCACCACTTGCCGCTAGCCTTCTTTACCAAGACCGGATTTACAACCCAGCTGGGTTAAAGCCCTTCTGGAATGGACCCATTCAAAATGAGCTTATCTACCTTGATTTTCAGTGTAGCATAACGTTTAGGGTCCATTGCTCTTCTCTTCTAGCGAACCGGCTTGACCACACTATCAATATTCAGCGTATGGCATATGACATTCGGGCTGATCCCAATCATGTCAGCATGAGTCCATGCGAACATGTAGACATTTTCTTTGAGGAAACTTGTTAGGTCTTTGGCGAGTTGAGGGTTGAGATTACTCTCGATTCTCAACACTCAGGTTGACTCATTTTTATCAACTGATACCTCAGATAAATCCTCGACTAGCCCACTGTGAAGACACTTTTGGATGCGAGAATCTATGCTATCCTTTACCGGGCTGATCTGTGGCTCGATCCTACTGATCGCTATTGCCTGTTCAGGGATGCCAACTGGTATTCCTCTTCCTTTGCACTCCATCTGTACTGCTCTTATGTAGTAGTTGCAAGATTCGCGTTAAGATTCGTTTACTTTCCCTATCCCGTTAGGGTGGGGAACTTCATTTTCAAATGGTAGATGGAGGTGACTGCCTTGAAGTTTCTCAGCAAAGGTCGTCCCAAAATTCTATCAAAGGTAGATAGACAGTTTACTACCAAAAATTATGTTATTTTGGTCATTTTTTCGATTTCTCCCAACGTGACCGAGAGCGAGATCGTTCCCCTAGGAATCAGATGATGCCCAGTAAAACCATAAAGAGGGATGGAGGTAGGCTTCAGGTCTGCCTCGTCCAATTGCATTTTCTTGAAAGCTCGCTGAAACAGGATATTTACGATGCTCCCATTGTCCACTAACATCCTATGGACTTCGCACCGGCCTATTTCAGGCATGATAACGGGAGCATCCTCATGGGGATGATGCAATCTCACCGCATCTTTCTCAGAGAATGTGATCTCCTCCTTTCTGCGAACCTTAGTGGGTTGCGACGCTATGCTCATTACACTCAGGAGGTCATGACGGGCTTCCTGAGCATACCTCTCTTGGGCATCTCGAGAATTCCCTACAAGGTGTGGTCCTCCAAAGATGATCCCCACATAATAGAGTTATTTGCGACCACGGTGCTTCTTCCCTAGTTCCTCTTAATCTTTCTCCTGAACGGGAGTTGGGCCATTAACATATTCTTTGAAGTGCCTCTACTTGATGAGATCTTCGATTGCCTGCTTGAGGGCTCGACACTTATCAGTGTGATGCCCATTATCCCTATGATAGCGGCATTACTTTTTATTGTTTCTGACTGAGGGGGGATTCTTCATGGGTTTTGGCTTTTCGAGCAAGCTGGCCTCCTTTGACTTATCTAGAATGGCTGATACTAAGGCGTTCAGAAGAGTGTACTAATTCTTGTCGCGATCACGATGAGAAACTGGGGCATAAGATTTCTTGGGCTCAAACCGCTGCTTTTTTCCTTTCCACTGATCGTCATTAGCCCATCTGCGATCAGTCCTTCTATTCTCCCCCCGGTTGGGGGCACTGCTCGAGGGACTGGGGTCGTGGCGATTAAAAACTGCCATCGAATTTTCAATTTGGAGTTATTTTTCGGTGAAGTTGTAGAAACGGGAGAGGGAAACATCGTCTTCGGATTTTAGTTCCTTCCACAAATCCATCTGCGGGCGAACTCCCGCAATAATGAGAGTCTGAACTGACTCTTCGGGAGTATGAGCCACTTTGTGGAGTTCCCTGTGGAATCTATGTATGTAAGATTGGAAGGATTCATCCCTCTCCTGCCATATGTTGCTTAGGTAGCTCAACTACATTGAGAACTTCTTATTCACCTGGAAGTGTCTCAGGAATGACGAGCTTATTTGAGGCCATAAGCTAATTGATCCGGCAAGAAGCGACCTAAACTAGCGCTGGCATGGCAGTTAGGGTTACTGCTAAGCAACGATATTTTTCCAAGTCAGAGACTTGGTGGAGTTCCATGAGGTTGTTGAACTCGTACAGTAATCCTGTGGGTCTGAATTCCCATCGAATGCCTGCATGTCGGGCATTCTGAATCTCGATGGGAAAGGAGCAACTAACACTGTTGGAGAAAAGGGAGACGCTTTCGCGACCTTCCCACACTCATTCTGTTGAGCCTTAAGTTGATCCAACGCTCACTATAGTTCCTCAATCTGAGGCAGCAAAGCTGCTTAGGGATCATTTTCCCCAACGTGGGTTCGACCCTTATGGTTGCGATTGAGGAAAGACCACAAATCAGGCTCTTCCTCGACTCAGTTGAAAGCTTCGGTAAACCTTGACACACGCTGACTAGAGCCCTGTTATGGCATTGAGTGATTTGGGGAATTTTCTCGATCACTGCAGTGGTCCGAACCGACCCGCAGACGATTGGGATTTCTCGGATGACGACGGTCGAGGTCGTCATTTAGGTGATATTGGGAATTTTCCCACCTTGCACCTTTGTGGGAGTGCCCATGCGATGTGACGTGGGACGACTCATGCTGTGACATGCCGTTGAGTCATAGTGCCAGGGGTATTCTACCCTTTGCGCGACCGGTGTTCACTGGTCCCTCAGAGCCCTCTGGTCTGATGTTCGCCACTTGCTTTCCCCTTCTTTGATGTGTTACAATGCGCGCAATATGGGCTTTCACGTTTTCACGCGACCTGCAGGCTTTTTTGGCGTTGGCACCGCCTCATTGGATTCTGGTGGCATGACCTGATCCAAACAGCTTAGCCTTCGCCTAATTGTTTGGAGAGTATTATTGAACCTTTTCAAGTAACGCATGACGGCTGGGTCGAGCCGCGAGCTTGAAGGAATATTCGTCATGATACTCTGTTGGACTTACGACACTTTGGGAGAAGTGTCCTCTTGTACCTGGGTGATTTCCTCATTGTCATAGTCAGTTCGCTCAGGTTCAAAACCGCGAGTCATTTGCTGATTGGTAGGAACGATTAGTCAGAGATTTCTGATGAAGAGTAGATACTAAATCAGGCCCTCCTTCTAGTGCCAAACTGTTGATGCTTGATTTTGACAACAATGACTCACACGTGCAAAGTGCTAAGCAAACTTAGAAATCACATGTGATAAGGAAATATGAAATGAAACAATCAATGAGAAGCGATATTTAAAGTGGTTCGGATGCTCAAAAGCGAATCCTATATCCACTGCTATTGTATTAATAGATGGGTGAAATCACGTCGCGTGCAGCGAACTGAGTCATAATCTAGAGAGAATACAAAAAGAGAGAGAAAATGTGCAAGCTATTTTAGTCTAAGATTAGCCAATTCCATAAAGGAGAGGGGTGTCCTCTATTTATAATGGGAGAGTTCAAGGTAATGATTACAAGTCTACAAGTGAGTAGGTGCCGTGCAAATCCTTCTTTGCATCCCATTAGTTATCTGCACAAGAAATATGCTCAAATTGCATAGGGTTCGTGCAGGTGGATAATTCCTAACCACTCGCAAGTCTGGCACTCACCTGCTACATTGACAAGAACCATACCTCTTCCTTCACTATGCGACGTGACAGTGCCTCAATGGTACAAAACCTTCCTGATCCCTGATTGGCTCTTGTTGACGAGTCCACGCCAGTCCTAACTTTTCAGGCATAACACCTTCAAATAAAAATACTTTCAAAAAAAGTAACAAGTTAAATATACACAGTAATTAAATTCTTTCTCCGAAATTTATGCAATGGTTGGCCAATATCATAGAAGGCTTCTTCAAAAAGATATTCAAACTTCTGTTCTTTTAAAGAAAAGCCCCGGGACATTCCTTACTTCTTCAATGGAGTTACATAATTCTCTTGAGAAGCCTAGTGCCTTCATGTCCATTTATTTAAATTGAAGTAAAATGCATATCTCAAAAGCACATTCGCCAAATTAATTAACATAAAAATTAATTAACAGTGCAGCCAAACTCCAGGGACGAAACCGCGCCAGTAACATGCCCCCCGAACAACAACTAAGGTTATTTGGGCGTCAAAGGTCCGTACATGCCATTCTTGGAGGAGGAAAAGGTACCTCATGTATTTTACGTAATTCAATTTTGCCAACTCATTGTCGATGAAAAATTAACAAAATTACTGAATTAAATTCTCAGTTGCGGATATCTTGTTATGGAAGAATAAAACAGCAGCAGCCTCGCTGTTGATAGGAATGACAGTGATATGGTCTCTTTTCGAGGTTATGGAGTACAGTTTGGTGACTCTCTCCTGTCACATTTCTATGGCCATGTTGCTTGTAGCTTTCATTTGGTTCAGAATTCAAATATATTTCGATTATCGGTATTTGTTTCTTCTTCACACTAAAACGTCTTCCTCTTGCATTATAACATAATTTTACTGTTAGAATTGTAATTTTTATATATCCAAGACATTATCTTCATTAAACTGTTATGTGAAAATCTCAGGTTTTTTCTCAAGGAAACTATAGTAAGTGAATCAACATTAAGAGAAGTTGTTTCAACCTTCTGCGAGAGATTAAATGAGGTGTTGTAAAGAATTTCGCTTGGTTTCTTTTTATAATTTTCTTATGATTATGAGCTTATATTTCTTTAAAAAATATATATATATGTTAAAATACAAATACAACTAATAAAAGGGGATAAAAGTATATTTTCTAAAGAGATTAATTACGATTATAATTCCTATACGTTGACAATCAAATTGTCTCATGCAAAGACAATTTGTGAGTGTTACACCTTAGGAGTCTTAAGGATTTTGTCAGTATTATTAATCTTATCGTGTATGTTAATGAATTTCTCTTTTTTTTTTTCTTTTTTTTTTTTAAAATAGACTTTACGTCAAATCATATTAAATTATTATGTTCTGTGTGTAATTAATGAATTATTTAATTTGTCATTAATTTTAAAGTGCTTCCACAATTCTACAATAACAGGTACTAATGGAGCTTATCGACCTTGCATATGGAAAAGATTTGGTTATTGAAATTAATCCAATTCTCATATTTCTGGTATGCTTTACAACCATATAATAGAATGTTTAAGAAAATATTATCCTCTGATCTCAAAAACTAACAATGTTATTTCTTTCCTATTTGATCTAAACATTTAATTTTAAAAATTAGAGGTAACATTATTAGTTTCTTAAATCAAAGGATTAAGACTGTTCTTAAATTTTTTTATTTTAATGTTAGATTTTTTTTTCTTTTTTTGAAATGATATAAGACTATAAGTGTAGGCAAAATTACTCTAATTGTACATTTCTTCTGTTGATTTTTAAATTATGGGGTAATATTATTAATTTTTTACATCAAAAGAGTTAGGAGGCTACAATACAATTAAGCTTACCTATATTAATTAAGCTTGGCGATAATTTCATTAACAATTAATTATTCTTATTTTCTCATCAGAGTATTGTTTGTCTCTACATATTGTCCGTAATTGGAAACCATTTCAACTTCTTAAATCTCCTTTATTTCAGTAAGAATCTTCACCTTAATTAATTACATTAATTTAATTTCCATGATTTAAAAATTGAAGCTTGAATTGGCCTATTAAATTGTTTCTCTAAATTTGTTGTGCCTAAAGGTTTCCTCTGCTCGGAAACGTTGCCCTTTCTGTATGATCGATATGAGGACTACGTTGATTCTTTTGCAGACAAAGGGATCCATGGATTGAAGAAATTGTTCACAAAAGTTCCAGAGGTTAAGAAAAATGATTAATTAAACGAGATTATTCAGGTATAATTTGACACGTACGTAATAGTACAACTCCTTTAATATAGAATACAATGTATCTACATAATGTGATGTAATTTATATGTAACGAAATATTCGAGGGATTTATTGTCTTTTATCGTATTTTAATTGATAAATCATTAATGTAATTAACTTATATTTGTATTCTAAAGAACAGTGTATATATAAAGAAAAGTCTTAAGCCTTAAGATATTGTTTAAAAATTAAAAACATAGAAAAGCCAAAGATCTATGTCTCAATATATATAATTTTATACATTTATGCAAGCGATCTTCAATGAAATTATCAAATTTTATCTACATAACGTATCTATATATAAGATAATATCAATTATTTTATCTTTATTTTAACTGCTTATATAAGATTGAAGTTTACCTGTCCAACCTTCAAGCTTCGAACGAGCTGAATAGAACCCTCGAAAATAAACTCTTACGTGAATGAAAGGGGGTTTACCTTTAGAAAATCTAAGGAATATTAGTTTTAATAAAACGACATCTTGAAATCGAATGCATCTTTTCCAAAGAAGAAACTGCTCTTCCATCTGAAAATCAATACAAAATGTACTTTAACTATGACCAGTTTATAATATAATCACATTAAGATATTCTTTTTTTTTTCCCCAAACATTCATAGTTTAATCTGCCTCCGCCATCCATACGGGCACTAGTCACCATTTCAGTGAGGAAGTGATGACACTCAAATTGGAGGTATATATACCAATAAGGTTTCAGGTATATACGTTTCAGAGACAAACGCTTTCAGTTTGAGGGAAAAGGGCCAAGTATTTTGACCTTTGGAGTTAAACTTTACAAAGTTTAATTCAAGCTCACGTGATCCCTAGAGCATCAAACCACCCCTAGCCTCCACTTCTAAGTAAACGAGATTCAATTTACTAGTTAGATATTGTAATGTTTCCTTCAGCTAAACACATATTAACTAGACCCATCAAATAATAATAAGTTTATAACAAGGGAGTCTTTCGAATATATGCTAAATTAATAAAATTATGTTAGATAATACCACATCGCCCAAATAATATCCCTATCTCGTTTAGAAAGACAATACCTAAGTTTGAGTCGGGGCACACGCTCTGAATTAACCAAATAAGGTGAGTAAAACAATACATAAAGATCATAACTCACATAATGGTTGAAATTCTCCAAATCTCACTCGTTAAGGTGGGTAGCATATGTTACATAGATAATACATCAATATATTCTCAAAGTTACACGTTGGTGTGCTAGACTCCTAAGATAATATATGTACACATGATAGGGTGACATGACACGAAGTTATTCTTTCTCTCAAATTAATGCAACTGTTGGCCAATATAATAGAAGGGTTCATCACAAGATAGGCAACCTTTTGTAGTGGCGGGCATGCAAAGCAACCTTCAAAGCGAAGCTCCAAGCCATTCCTTACTTCTTCATTCCACTTCCTTAATTCTCTTAACATTCCTAGAACTCTTCATCTCCATATATTTAAAAACAGGTGCTAATGAACAAATATCACCAGCACATAATAACAATTTAACATAGAAAATTAAACAACAATGCCGATTTATTCATCGTCATCCGACTCTGAGAACGACACTGCAGCACTATCAAGAACCGGGCAGCGGCCGGTAAGGTTGTTTGGGCGACAAAGGCCAGTACATGCCGTTCTTGGAGGAGGAAAAGGTACTATATATATAATGTTTTATTCATTAACTTGAGTTTAAACTTACTGCATTCACAGCAAAACGATGATATATAATTTACTGGACTAAATTCTCAGTTGCGGACGTCTTGTTATGGAGGAACAAAAGAGTATCAGCCTCGCTCTTGATAGGGATGACAGTAATATGGTTTCTTTTTGAGGTTGTTGAGTACAATTTCGTGACTCTTCTGTGTCACATCTTCATCACAGCAATGCTTGTGGCCTTCATATGGAGCAGGGCTGCTGAATTTTTTAAATGGTATTTCTTTTTTTATATTAACTTAATGCGATTCGCTAAATTTTATGAAACTTCAGAAAATTTCAGGAGCGATTGAAAACAACTATTCTTCTAGCTATTACAGCTAATGTTTCATCACAATTTACATGTAAATTATTTCAGGAAACAACCGAACATTCCTGAAATAGTACTGAGTGAATCCGCATTCAGAGATGTAGCTTCAACCTTCCGAGCAAGATACAATTATTTGGTAATAAAGCTTCTCGACATTGCATATGGGAAAGATCCAGCGCTGTTCATTCTGGTACATTTATTTACTTAATTAACAACTGTTCGCGTCATTAATTAACTTAATTAAAGGATATTGTTAACAATTAATTACACCTTATGTGTTCTCTCCAGACAATTAGTGTTCTCTACATGCTGTCTGTGGTTGGAACCTATTTCAGCTTTTTAAATCTTCTTTATCTTGGTAAGTATAAATTTAATTGTACCTTAATTAATAATTAGAATTTGATTAATGTTCATGATTTAATGATTTGTTGTGTCTAAAGGTTTACTGTGCTTGGAAACGTTGCCGTTTCTGTATGAGCGATATGAAGACGATGTTGATTATATTCTTGCGGATAAAGGGATGCGTAAAATGAAGAAAGTGTTCAAAAGGTTTAATTCCCGGGTTCTGAATAAGATTCCAAGAGGGCCAGTGAAAGAACATTAATTTATTAAACCTGATAAATTCATTTTCAGTAACATTTCTCTGTACTTTATAATTAGTTATACTTGTATGTATATTGTAATTGTAAAGATGAATGTGTATAATGTCAATCTCATGTGTTCTTATGTATCTAAATATTCAAAACGTTCAATACTATACTACTATCATGTTTTAATGGATTGATGTAAATTTTTATATAGTAAGCAGAGTCCGTCTTTCCTGTGGATATCTTAGAGTGCATTTGTTTTGTTATTTTGGATAAGATTTTGAGAATAATATTGGGTAGTTGAATAGAGTGAGGATTGTGAGGTAAAATTTAAAAATTGACAAAAAAACCCCATAGGTTTGCTAATTTAACTAAACACCCCAATATATAAAATTTTTGTAAAATGACAAAAACACTCTCACTTACCCAGAAAATGGTGTTATGATGCAGACCAGTCAGATCTGGCCGGTCATGTGTCGATATGGTCTTTTCCGACCAAATCCACCATGGATCTGGCCGGAAAAGGTCAGATCCATGGTGGATTTAGTCGTCGACAGTCACAAAAGGCCAGATTTGGCAGTCAACGACTGCCAAAGATATAGCCGTCGTTGTCGGTCAACGATGGCCAAGATTTCATTTCTTTGGCCATCGCTAACGGCCAGATCCACTATAGATCTGACCAGAAAAGGCCAGATCGACAAATTACCAGCCATTTCGGATCGTTTCTATGCCGTTGTGACAGATTCCCAGAATCTGGCAACTATGGGTGGGTGGGGGTGTTTTTGTTAATTTTTATATTTTTTTTTCTAGGGGTGTTTAATTAAAGTAATAAACTTAAGGGGTCTAAAAGTAATTAGAAAATATAATAGTATTTCCCAAATAATTAAACAAACAGGTATTTTGGGAATATGATTGAGAATATGGATAGAAATAACAAAACAAATGCACCCTTAGATTATTTAAAATCTGGTCCTCAACCGCACAAAAACAATAAAACCTTATATGCTAGATTTAACTCTAAGGGTGCCTTTGGATCGGGGGCATATAAGATAACATGGATAATTTTTATTTATTTTGCAAGATTCGGGTGTTTGGTTTGCAAGTAATAAAATATTATGGGAATCTTTTATTGCAAATAGTGCTTATTGTTGGTAATGTAGGGGTAATCTGATACCCTCCCCCACCCTTGGGATTAAAACATTACTAGATAATCTGATTTTTATACCTATATTGCCCTTAATTAAATAACATTTTGAACACAATTTCCTTCAAATGTCTACCAAATAACAATTACACAGCCTCCTTACATTTGGAAATTTAGCTAAAACACCCCAGCCACAAAAAGTTTAAAAGTTAACAAAATACCTCCAGCCACCCAAGACCACCACTGGCTGTTACTCACCATCGCCGACAGTTGACGCCAGTTACATAATGGTTCACGACCGACGAATTTGGCCGGTTGTGCACCAATAAGGCCTTTTTCGGCCATGGATCTATGATCCAGGGTCAGAAACAACCAAATCTAGCCATTTCTATGGCTATTTCATGACCAAAGATCTGGCCGTGAAACGACCATAGATCCCTACGTTTCATGGTCGCCCAGATTTGTGGCCGTTTTACGGTCACATCTTTGGCCGTGAAGTGGCTATAGAAACGGCCATGGATTTGTGATCCATGGTTGAAAATAAGGGTGTAAACGAGCCGAGTCGAACCGAGTATCACCCTAAACGAGCCTGGCTCGGTTAAACATTAGACGAGTTCGAGTCGAGTCACGAGTCAGTCGAGTCAGGAAAATTCAGCTCGTGACTCGGCTTGTTTAACACGAGCTCGAATTGGCTCGATTATGGCTCGTTTGGCCCTTTTTTAATATAACTGTCATCTTGTTTTACACAAATCAGATCCAATTTTTAATGAATTTGCATCTAAATCAACAAAAATCACATCCAAATCAACATAAACAATGTATTACACAACAAATTATATAATCCAAGACCAAAAAAAGAAAAAAAAAACCACAAATGTCCATCAAAATACATCGAAATTATCATCAAAACAGCATAGAACTCAAACTTTCGGAAGTTGAATCTCCACTGGTTCCTTCTGTATTTGAAATTTAAAACAAAAAAAAGTTAATATCAATGTTCGAATGAAATAAGAGTAATTGTAGAATAAAATAACAAATATATTATTAAAAATGTACCGTGATTCCTTTTTTCACTCCATTTAGAATGTGACACCAATCAGCTCCACATAACAACATTTCCACTGTTTCGGGAGACAACGAAGATCGATATGTGTCAATAACTCTACTACCAGCGCTGAAAGTAGCCTCTGAAGCCACTGTAGTGATGGGAATAGCTAGTATATCATGAGCCATCCTAGACAAGATAGGGTACTTCAAAGCATTTGCCTTCCACCAATCCAAAGCATCAAAATTTTCTGAATCACCCTGACACTTATAACATGCCTCGCTTAGATAAATATCCAACTGAGATTTATTTGGCTCAATAGTTTCAACCTCATCCAGAAAATCATCAAATTCCCAATCATCAGCTCCTCCCATAGACCCCTCGGGAATTACTTCAAGTCCAACCCTTTCAATTGTACCTCTGCGAACTGCACTAGATGACTGACAATCATTAGCATATTCCCCATATACCTCATACAAAGTATCCCGAATAGTTGTAGCATTTGCCCATGCCTCAACTTCAGAATACATCTTAGGGAAAGAAAACTCAATCACCCTAATTTTGTACCTAGGGTCCAATATAGCTGCAACAACCATCAACAAATTACATTGCCCCCAGTACTTATCACACTTCTCTTTCATTTTTCTCACCATCTGTCTAATAAATTCATCTTCACTTTCACTTTTTTTATCCAACAAAATTTTGATCCTACATACTTGCCTTAGAAATACATTTGATGTTGGATAATTACTCCCTGAGATGATATTGGTCATTGTACTAAAAACCCTTAGAATCTCACAGACTTTCTCTACTTTCACCCAATCTTCTTTATCTGGACAATGTTCGTAACCCTCATCCCTTTCTTTGTATCTTGGAAACACTTCTTTAAACTTAATTGCAATTTCCAACATGTCATAAGTTGAATTCCACCTTGTTTTACAATCAAGGATAAGTTTTCGACACAGCAAACGCAATTGTTGCACAATCTCTGCAAAAACCTTCAGCCTACCCTCTGAACCATTAATGTATACCACACTCTCATGGATCTTGTCGATGATTCTCCTAATCTGTGAAAGACCATCTTGCACCATCAAGTTTAAGATGTGTGCACAACATCTGACATGAAACATTTTACCCCCACAACTCAACTGCCTTGTTATTGTAAAATTTTGCTTCAACACCCTAATTGCCACATCATTACTACTAGCATTATCCACTTATATCGTTTGGACCTTATCTTCAATCTCCCATTCTGCCAAACATTTGTAAATTGCATCAGCAATCTGCACACCACCTTTTGGAGTAGGTAAACGAACAAAGTTAAGAACCCCTTTGTTCAACTTCCAATTATCATCTATCCAATGCCCTGTCAAAACCATATACTCCAACTTTTGGTTGTTAGAATTCCACAAATCTGTGGTCAAACTAATCCTCCTTACACCTTTTAGCAATGTCTTCAACTTCTGTTTCTCCATTTCATACACCTTCGCACAATCATTTTTACATGTATTGCGTGAAACCCTTGACCATCCTAGAATCCCATATTTAAACATATTGTTCAAACCCTCCTCTTCCACAATGGTAAATGGGTGCTCATGCATAAGCACCCATTGTGCAATCAATTCCCTCATCACCATCATGTCAAACTTACTGGTAAGAGCAGGAAGGACAGATGTTCCCCCACTAGAATCAGCAGGGGGAAAATTATTATGTTGTTGTCTACGTGAAGCGGCTCGCTGCACACACCTTTGTAAATGTCTTCCAAAATGTGTAGTGCTTCCGGATGCATGAATTTGAAGCTTGTATTTACATTGGATACACTCTGCTTTCTTCTCACCATTAGGAAGGACCACTTCTTTGTATTCAGCCCATACTATAGATGTCTTGGTTCTCTTTCTCCTTTGAAAGAGATTAACATTTGCATCCTCATTCGGCGAGCAAGTAACATTTGGTTGCGTATTCATTGTTTCATCCAATGTCGGGTGGCTGCTGGATGCCATACCTGTAAAAAACAAATAAAACTTGTAAATGGTCCTGCCTAACACAATTTATTAACTACAAAAACAAGTAGGGGTGACTAAATAAAAAGCATTAGCACAAGCAACTAAATGGCAGCAAAAACAGGGGTAGCAACAAATCAGAAAAAATCAACAGCAAAAACAAGGGCAACAACAAATCAGCCTAGCCAACACAAACAGCAAAAGTAAGGGCAGCAAAAAACCCAGCCAACACAAACAGGGGCAGCTAACTGTAGACACAGCAGGAATGCAGGATGATAAATGCACAAGGCTCATGCAAAAAACCATAAATTTCCAATAAGAATCAACTCAAATGCATTATTAAACCACAAAAATGGTGTTACATTCAGCAAGAAACAATAAAACATATGTCATATAATATTTATTCAGAAAACATAAATGTGCACATTTATAATTCACAGTGGATGAACCTGTTATCTATTGCGGTCTCTCAGCCATCAGCATGCTTCAATTTAGTTAATTAATAATCCAACCAATATGTCTCACATGCTATGATTAAATTAAAAGTAGCTTTAAAGAGATTTTGCCACAACTTTGTTGTTGTAGGAAAAAGAAGAAATAATTTCTTACTAGAGAAAATTTTAAGAGTAATTATTTCTCACAGAAAGATGGCTGCCTAAATCTCTTCCAATCTAATTTTCACTTATTTGCAGGAAGGTAAGAGTCCACCTCGAAAATAAACATGAGACTAAAAGAAATGTTTCTCTATGTGCATAACCCACATGTCAAGAATCTCCTCTAGTTTTACTCGCACAAATGTGAAATTCGTGAACTCTTACAAGTGTGTGTCATCAACAAGGTAAAAAGCACAACATGCTGGAAAACAAAGGCAGACCATAATTTACTAAAGAAGCCACTATATGTACAAAAACAAGCAACAAAGTTGTACTGCTATTGAAGAGGTTCTCTACTGAATCTTCCTGCACCTAGACACTGGAACTACAACATGCAAACCACTATTGAAAAGGAAACTATTTGGTACTAAAAAGCAGGCAAAGGTAAAGCATTGAGATAAAAAAAAAACAAACATGTAAAAGCAGGCAGAAAGAGTTGAAGGGGTCTCCAAATGATGAAAAGGGAAAGCCAAAGGCAACAGCTGAACAAGATCTACAGCTATAACCATCATTCATTATTCAACTGCGGATCACACCAAAAACAATTTTACAGTCGTTGTCCATTCCCTAAACCAAATCAAAACAATTTTTTAAACATCTCTACACTAACCCAACTACAAATAACCAAACAGAACTACAATAATCCAAAAACGAAACCCAACTACAAATGAAGGAACGAACCTATTGTCGTCAAGATACACAACTCCTCACAAATTCTTCACAAAAATCAGTGTCGTCGACGATGAACAAGGCAACAAGAAGCGGTGGTTATCAGTGATTTGGTAGTTCTCGTGTTTGTGGGTGGCTTGGTGTGATAATCAGGAAATTATGTTTTGGGTTTCTTGTTTTAGGGTTCTTGATTTGGTGAGAATGAATTTACACGATTTGATTTTGGGTTAATTGGGTTTATTTGGTTAAGGGTTTATTTGTGATTTTTTAAACCTTTTAATCTTTTACATGTCAAATTACAAAAAAAAAACCAAAAACTTGTATTTATGCGTAGAAATTTCCTAAACGAGCCACTGTTGGCTCGCGAGTCGAATCGAGCCGAGTTAGGGTAGACTCGAACTCGGCTCGGTAACTTACTCGAGTCGAATTCGAGCCGAGTCGAGTATTTAACGAGTCGAGCCGAGTCGGCTCGCGAGCGGCTCGGCTCGACTGACAGCCCTGGCTTGAAAATGGCTTTACCGGTGCACGATCGACCATATACAGCTGGTCGTCTGCCATTTTGTTGATTATCGGCGACGGCTGGTGGTGGTGGCTGATTACCGGCAGTGGCTTGGGGTGGGTGGAGGTGATTTTGCTATAAATTAAAATTTTATATGGTTGGGGTATTTTAGCAAAATTTCAAATGTAGGGGGTTAAAAAAAATGAAACAAAAAATAATATTATATTAATATTTAAAAAGGAGGGTAATTTAGTAATACATATAACATACCCACCTATTTATCCTCTCAACCAAACATATTATTCACTAATTTATTCTAACCAACCAAACACATTTTCTAAACTTTCTTGGTAATCTTCAAGATGATCTATCTTTCTGTTAATATGATATCCCCTTATAATAAAATATTATATGATCCAAATGTCTCATAATTAATAAGAATTAAGGCCTACCTTTTAGGTTTATACATCAAAATTTTCAAACTTTTATATAGTTTTATTATGTTACATATATTTAAAGCACTAACTCTGTGAACTACACATGCATCTAGACTCAAGTAAAGTTTCCTGAGATTAATTTAAGGGTGCGTTTGGTTCATGAAATATTGTATTACTAGGAATGCTATATTAATGGAAAGATAGATTACTTTGAAGATTATTGAGAATGTTTGATTAAGTTTGAATAAATTGATAGATATGTTATATAAATTATTGAATTGTCCTATTATTATTATTATTATTATTATTTGACCCCCTAAATTATTTACGGATCTATTTTTCTGATTTTATGTCCTAATAAGCTTGTAGAAGTCTCTGGCTTAAAGCAAATGAAATCAATAAAGTAAGGCCATTTGATCCAAAACCCTTGGCAGCATTAAACAACTAGTGCAGTTGATTGTTTAATTTGACTCCAAAGTAAAGGCGTAGCAGTCGAGAATACATGTGTATTACATTAAATTAATTGGGTTACACAAATGACCACCTTTTCATTAGTCAGCTAATTATGATAAACCAGTTAATTATCCACTTAATTATGTTAAAGGGGGGCACCACTTCATTCAAAACCTTAATTCAGATTTTGAAAACTAATTAATTGAGAGAGTTGAGTAGCACTTTGTGATGCTGAATGGAAACACAGACAGAAGTCATAAAACACATGGAGAGAAAGATGAAAAAATTGAGCATTATGATATTGGCAAGATCCAATACCTTTTTAAATTTCTACAATTATAGAAGAAAAAATGCATTTTTAATTCTTCTTTATCAAGTACTGAAACGTGGAAACGAGTAGAAGGTCAAATTTTAATGTTAAATTATTGATTTGTGGTATATTATGCTGGCTTTAAGAGGAACCCACTTAGGCAAATAATTGAATTTTTAAACCCTTTAAATCACACTGGTCATTACTTAAGAACAAATAAGATCGGTCCAGTTTTAGCTTCCCCAGTTCAAGACTCAGCCACGACATAAAAAACCCTCGGAAAAACGTATTTATGAGGGGATTCTTCTTTTACCGAAAAGATTTAGCCCTTGTAAATGAATGTTTTTGTTGTTGTGATTCTAGACTTATTTTCTTTTAAATAATATATATGTTAATTGAAAATTTGTGGCCACGATTGTTAATTAATAAAACTCAAGTGCTTGACCACAAACTTTGATTGAAAGAGAGATTTATGATTTGGCTGTGGTTAAGAAAAAAAAATAATTGTCACGTTAGCTAGCTTTCTATATATGTGTTGACTAAAAATTGGACAAGAAAGAGTGGGAGTATATGCAATACAAGCATTATAGATTGTAGTGGCTGTGTGTTGACCCACTCAAATTTCTGCCATTTTATTGCAAGCAAGAAGAATCACATAAAGTTATGAAATCTAAAAACATGTATACAAAAAAGACAGAAAGAGAGATTAAGAGATCTAAGCAATTGCAAAATAATTGAGTAAATATCTTTAATTTTTCTCTGCACACATTGACCTTATTATGTGCTGCATGCTTTTATAAAGGCCTTCTTTGATGGGCAATAATGCGTTCATTCTTCCACACCATACTCTCAAACATTCACACTGCTCACTTATTAGAGAGAGAAGAGAAGAGAAAAGAAAGAAAGAGTAGATGTTGAGAGAATTGAGAGAAGTTATTAGTGGTGGTGGCGTTAATGGAGATACTGTTGGTGGATTTAGAGGTGTTTGTGTAGTTTTCTGGGCAGTTTTGGTCACTGTTTCGGTACTTTCAGCTATAATCTTTTCTTGTGCAGACGGTGTGTCAAAAGAGAAATCTTCTTCGGCTGATTCGAACTTTCACGGCGGAGGATGTGCTGCTGGCTGTGGCGCTGGCTGCGGTGCATGATAATAACTTGCAGCTTCTGATCATCATGGTAGAATTAATTTTAAGGTTTTTAGTTTTCGAGATGAAATCAATTTAGAGAGACAGTAGAATGACGCTTAGTGTATGCTTTTTGTTTCCATGAAGAAACATATATTCCATGATTTACATTTAATAAATCATGCATGGAAATGAAGTTCAATATCATTTCTCTGTTTAAAATACAAATATTTACAATAATGAAGAGCCACTTCATGGTTCAAAAAGCCCTTTCTATGGAAGAAACCCAAAGCGTTTTTTCAGAAGTCACCAAATCACTAAGATATAAATTAATCTTATGTTTTATTCATCTTATAGTAAATGTATCCTGTCAAGTTTATGCTATATATGTTTGTTTTTTACCCAAAAAAAAAAAAAAAAAATTGCTAGAAACCATTCATAGGAAGTGCATTTACTTAATATCCTGTGCTTTCAAAAGTCACACACACATACTACATTACTAAACAAATTCACAACAGAAAGGTTTCTTAAAGGAAAATAACTTTCTACAAAAGCAGTCCAAATCGCTTTTAAAAGTCACAATATAAAATAAACTCATTCAAACATCAAATGCCGAACAAACTGGATTGTGAAACCGAGCTGAGTAAATGAATAAATCAGAAATTAACATATGGCTGATATGGATTAATTAGTAAAGGAGAGCAACATTTTTCAAAATAACCCATAATTGGGTAGTCTAGCTAATTAGGGTGAATTAAGGATAGTGTGGATATCCGAACTGTCTTAGATTCAATTCATCATTTGAACGTCTGCGATTTAAGTGGGAGGCCGTAAAAGTATGTTGTTGTGTTAATCTCCCCTGAGAATTAATCGAGGTGCACGTAAATTGGTTTTGATATTTTTGTTAAAAAAAAAAAAAAAAAAATTTGAAATGTCGATTTTGTAACAACTCAGGAATGATGACTAATGAACAATGTCATTACATGAGTTAATATAGTGCTAATAAGAATTTTAGTATTAAATATTTTTACTTAAGTTATATATTAAATACTGACCGAAAGGTAAAAGTCTAAAAGATGGCATTATTAATATAATATGCAACATAAAGGTAAAAATTAGCATTAAGTATCAATAATCATAGAAGGTAAAAGGGAGGAAGATTTGTATCCCTATCTCGATCATCCTTGTGACAATGCACTTAAATCGAGTTAAATGCGTTTAGGCATTAACTTTTAAATAAACCCTATTCAAGCTTTGTGATTTCAACTACGGTAAGTCAACTCTTCTAATTTTGAAGAATCTATAATATATATATATATTTTTTTTTTTTTTTTATCTACTTTTGTTATATTAATTTTCTTAATTATCAGTCACAAACACTCATAATTAATTAATGAACCTTTATAGTTTAAAATTTGAGTGGTTCTAATGGCTTATACTGAATTTAATTTCAGTATCTCTCAAGGTGCAGCTTGAAAAATACCACTAAATATAACATTTAGTTTCGAAATGAAATAACAGCAATATAAAGTCAAGATGGCCGAGTGGTGTCTAAGGCGCCAGTTTCAGGTACTGGTCCGAAGGGGGTTCGAATCCCATTCTGACATAAATTTTGCAATTTTTTTTTTCTACTGTGAAAATTTGATTTAATCAAAACTACAAGTTTTCATTTCAGAGAACAATTTACCACTGATTCTTCCTCTCTCTTTTGATCACAAACTTTTAAAGAACTAATGATAATGTAATAATTGATGGATATTTATCACTCATGCAATTACAATTACAAAGATGTCTTCTTTCATACCATTGCAAAAAGTAAGTGCTACATAGAATAGTTTACTAAATATTATAGCCTGACTGAAGAATAAGGAATTATATAACGCGAAACTGCCACAAAATTGATGAGATTGTAACTCAACTACTGGTAAACTCAACAGAAGCTTGCCTTAAACATTGCAACTTTTTAGGTCTATTCATCATCCTATCCTATTTCCTTTGAGCATCCAACAGTTGACACAATACTGTGATTTATATGGCAACTCTCAGATCATATCTGAAATGAGATATGTTGCATAAATCTTATCTGATCCACAACAGCCCTGTGAGTTAAACGCTTCGCAACTCGCCATACAACCATGCATGGTAGCCTATGAACACCAGCAAGAGAAAGGGGGCAACAAGGCACAACATACAAGCACTACAAGCAAACTCTACAATTTTCCCATAGCATTTGCAATTTCTTCTCTCTGCAGAAAAGAAGAAGAAGATTAGTTCTTTGCTTCTATGCTATCTGGGTATTTTTCCTTTACTTGATCTTGAAGAAGAAGCCTGCTTTCCATTTTTGCTACTGTAATGGCACTATTAACAGTCTTTTAAATGGTTGGTGATGATGTTCTGAGGCTGTGAATAATCCCATCTGGAGAAACTTAGGATGGTTTCTGTTGTCAACTTTATGAACCTGCATTTTCTTCTTTCGCTCCAATATTAAACTTGCTCTTTAGTTTTGCCACCTTGGTACCCTTTGAGGAATGTTATACACGTGCTTGATTCCTCGAGTATTAGCGCATTGTTTGTTATCTTACTGTCATATTTTTGTGTAGTGCATCTTGGCACTATTCCAAGTCATCTTATTTTGTATAAAATATATCAAGATTCTTAGCTTGCTGGAATTCTTTCTTCACTTCATTTTTTTCTCTTCTTTACTTTTACCTTTTTAGTTTCCAATTAGTGGATACAGAATGCCACAGAAAGTAACCCTCCTATCTTTGACACCGCCCATCGATGACAAGATTCCTTCTTGATCTGATTTTGACGTCGTCCAAAATTCCTTCTTCAGTTGATATCCACGGTACAATTTGTAGTTGGTAATTATTAAAAAATATTATAATATAACCTTGACAACCTCACTTCTTAGTCCTACTCAAAAGAGGCAATACCATCAAAATATACAAAAGATCTATACCAACTTGGTAACTTTTCAAGCCCTTGCTCTGTTCACACATACATAATGAAACCTTTTTGAATAATAATATACATCACAGAATCTTTAGCGCAAAGAACGAATTATGAAGCTCCCACCTGTTAACGAAAAAATAAGTATCTCTGTGTTAATCAACCACAAGAACATAAGCCGGTTAGCTGCATCAGCATATGATATGTATATTGATGCCACCATACACTACAGGAAAGATGTTTTGCCCCTAAATTTGCAAGAACAGAAACTGCTGCAAATTATATCCAGAAATTGAAGTCCTCAACCTGGAAGTTTATTTCTCCATGTGGTTGCTATTCAAAATTTCATGCACTCACAAGTTAGTCCTTGTGACTCATTGTCTTGGCATGCAACCTCTCCATGAATGCTGGATTTGCTCTGAGTTCTATCCTTCACTAAGAAGTTCGAGCATCCCTCCACCATCTTGTTTGCTTTCCCGGCTTCCTCAATCAGGGAAAAGAGAGTCCTAGGCAATCTTTTCGGTTTTCTTCTCGGTGTTCAAACCTGCAAAGAATAATGTTCTATAGTTATCTTCAACGGCACAGAATACAAATAGTGCCAAAAGTCTAACTGGAGTATTACTATTGGTAAAGCTTCAGTCTGGCAAAGCATACGGATAGTTTTTTTTTTTTTTTTTTTTTTTTTTTTTAGCAAAACAAGACTACGGATGATTCAGTCAAGGTAAGAGGAATGTACAGTGATATTTTACATTTCCCCAAGCACTTAGAAAAATAGGTTGATTGTAGTCTCATACTTGCAAATCAGCAGAAATTTCATGATAAATATGCCAATTTTCTTACGGTGAGGGCTCATGGGAATAGAATATCAGAAAATTTCAGCAATAGGAGCAAAGTTATTTTTCTCAAAAATCTGTCAAGGACCAACACTTGCAGTGTAAAACTTTCTGGATAAAAAATGTGATAATATTAGTAGTGTGTTGGCTTTACCTCTCACTGGTGATGGTAAGCTCATCTTTCCCTGGATGATACCTTTTCCCAACTAGTTCTCTAACCTACGGAATTGATGTTTTGAAAGCCCGAGCTCTTTCACAGTAACAGACATTTTTACTTTCCTGTTTTTGGGATGCCAAGCATCACCACGAAGAAAGACAACCCGTGTTTGCCATCTAAGGATTGTCCCTCTCCTGGTGGGTCATCAATGTCCTTCTTCATGTCCGCACTGCAGATAAATCAACCTGTGGAAGACCCTCTGCTTCAACCTTTTTCATGTATCCAGAGACTATCTCATCCAAACTTCTTAAACAGCTCGTATGCTTGTTCAGGTTCAAGCTCCCCTCTTTCACACATATCACCCAGCTCATTGAACTTCTCCTCAACACTTTTCTTGATATCATCTGGGAAAGAATTAGAATTTGGAAAAATCCAGACAATGCAAATACAAAAGAATATGCAACTACCAGTCATAAATACTTAAAAAGTTAGCAAATATATTTACAAAAAATAAGCAAATGCTTTCATTTCACTCACGAAATTGACTTGGAAATATTTTCCACCGGAAATAGTCTATGGGATTGACAAATAAATAAACCATAGTGGAAAACAGTACAGAAAAGCATGATATGGAAAGAGGGAAACCTTTTACTAGAAACCCAAAGTTACAAGGGAGGATGGAAGAGGGATTTCAAACCAGCCATTATTTTCACATACACATAATGACTGCATGTACAATGGACATCCATCATGTTGACAGCAGACAGGTAACAATCATATTCAGATCTACAACTCATTATGTCAATTTCTTCAGAATTCACATTCTGGTCGCCTCAATGACTTTGTTATAAAAGGTGTGGAATTCAAAACACGCCATAGATTTCTGACTCAGGATCCTCTGATAACAACATGACTGCTCCACTTATCTCATCCTAAAACACTAGATATACCAAATTTTTCTCGTCCAATACAGTCTAAGTTACCTTCTTGCCTCATAATATTTAACTACTTAAGCTTTCCTAGCAACACCGGTCAAGGCTACCCCCCTGACTCATAATTTATTTCTTTTTTCAACACCTCAGATTCTTAGTGACCCAGGACCATAATACCATTATGTAAAAATTGCAAAACTGCAAGATCCAGGCAATATTTGTGACTAATTGAAAGGCCTTCACAGATTCCATCATATATTACAGCATGAAAGGTCCTAACAATATCATTAACTAGTCCTTTTGACTTTACTAGCCATCTCAGGAAGCTATATTGTTTTCCCAGATATCTTTCAAAAAGCATATGGCATAATTGCATACAGAATTTGCTGCGCAACACAACTCCACTCTGAAATATCACAAACGTTCTCAGAAACATTTCAAAGCAAACATGAACATAAGAAAATTGATGAAATTTTATAATTCTACCCATCAAATACGCTAGTAAAACAAATCTAGTTTCGAATCTACTTCCAGCATGGTCTACGAAGAGCAATAAATAAATACCTTGTTTCAAGAACCACATAATGAGATGATAATCCCAATAAGAAAGTTACAGAAAAAAGTACCTGGCAGAGTTTGTCCCAGCTAAGCATCCTCAAGAATTTCCTCACATTCTCTTGTGTCTTTCAAATACCTGCTGACACCTTCGCTATCATCTCATCCCACTTCTTGTCATCCATGTAGAAGTATTCATCCTTCACCATCTTTCTCATAACATATCCTCTGCATCATACAAATGTTCAATCTCTCATCAGTCTTATACAACTCCTCACCGACCTCAACCTCTTGCTCCTTGCATCGTCCAGTGGCTTCATCCCGATTCTCTACCAACTCTCATCAGTCTCCTCATGCTTCCCTGTCAACTTCCCCGCAAATTGCTTCAGAATATCTGGCAACGCTCTTCATCGCCTTTAATACTTCTCTATCCGCATTTTCAGCTCTGACATCAAACAACAAACATTAAATCACATATAATTTAAATCCCAGAAATCCGGTACAACTTTTTTCAATCTAAGCTTCGAATTTTTCCAAAATACATTTCAGCAATACAAAATAAACCAAACCCGAAACTTTTAATAAATCCTAGCTGAGATTCTACCAGAATAAATTTCAGATCAATTAAAAAAAAAAAAAATCAGACACAGAAAACTTGCTTTCCTTTCCTCCATTTTCCCACCAACCAAACACATTCAAAACACAAATATAAACTTTTTTACCTTTATTACCCCATCCTGAACATCGAGAACACGTCCTTCTCCTGGGTTTGAGCTGCCAATGTGGATTCAGCAGCAGGGGCAGGGAGGTCTTGGTCATTAGAGGAGTCGTTTGAGTCGGACGAGTAGAGTCTAGCGGAGACCGAGTCGAAGCAGCGAGTGGAATGAGTGATGGATTAGGGTTTGGATTGTGCAGAAGGTTTCGCGTAAGCAGAGAAACATTTTTTAGCAGAGTTCGTCTCATTTTTGATTGTTAGGGTTTTGATCAGGGGTTTGTGAATTTTATCACAAGCTTAAGGGCCTGTTGGCTGGTCACCTATAACTGATTCTGAGATTTGCCTCCATATTAAGGGGAAAAAAAAAAGTTATTATGTTAATTATGATTTTTTTTTTTTTAAATCTATATTCTAAATAAATCTCTGTACTTTTAAATTGTTAATTTTAAATACACAAGTAGATTTAGGTTTTAAATATATTCCCAATATTATTTGATGAGAATATTCAATTTTTTCCCCTATTTTTATTTATTAAGCAAAATTTTGTGATTACCATTACATTTTACCTTGGTTAATGGTTATGCCCAATTTCCAATTTGTTACGGCTAATACACTTGAATTTACCACTTTAATAAATAAATAATGATTTATTTAGCATAAATAATCTTGAAATTCTTTAACATGATAAATTCCAAGAAACCTTGGTAGATCAAGTACTAGTCCATAGTTAATTAGGTCATTTTTCTGAGTCAGTTTGCACGACCTCAATTAATCCCTCAAGACCTTGGAATTGTCAATTGGCGACCAAACAAAAGCTCGATGACCATCCCTATTATTTATAGGAGGACTCGAACATAAGAGCTCATGAAGCATCATTTGCTCTTTTACCATCGTCACTATTGGTGTTAATTTTAAGTCCTATCATCAACATTTTCTTTATATTTAATTACCACAATTATATATATATACATATAGGACAGACGATGTGTCAAAAGAAATCTTCTTTGGCTGATTTGAACTTTCCCGCGGAGGATGTCTGCTGGTTGTGGCGCTGGCTGCTGTGCATGATAATAACTTGCAGCTCTTGATCATCATGGTAGAATTAATTTTGGTTTTTAGTTTTTGAAATGAAATCAATTTAGAGAGATAGTAAAATGACGCTTAGTGTATGCATTTTGTTTCCGCGAAACCCAAAGCATTTTTCAGAAGCCACCAGATCACAAAAGTTCTGCTGGGAGTTTCAGGTAGCGGTTTTGAGGGTAAACCATCGTAGCGGTTTTGAGGGTAAATCATTATAGTATTTTGAGGGGTTTTAGTAACGGTTTTTAAAACACCCAACCTTGCTTGGGAGTTTATTTTCCAATGTTTCTGACAGTTTTAAAAATGTAAAGCGCACTCACTCTAACGGCGTACCTTTTGCATGAGGGTCAGCGAGGAAATGGGAACAGCGGCTTAAGCCATTAGTGTAGGCGCTTTCCAGAGGTGGAATCTTATAGTTCTTCCTATTTGACCCTAAACCGATCGATCTAGCCATGAGCAGGTTGAAGAGAGCTCTAACAGGCCTTGGAGGACCGAACCCACGTATGTGGCAAAATAGGGGGATGACTTGTGGCTAGGGGAAAGGCCAACCAAGTCGGATATAGCTGTTTTCCCCATAAAGTTAAACACTTTTTTGCTGAATTAACTTTGATAAATACAAATAATGCCTACATTATTTGTTTTTATTTTCTTTCTTTCCCATCAAACAAGAGGCTCTCTCTCATTACGTGTTTGTTGAAGTTTAAAATGTATTTTGATGAAATATTAAGAATCTGTATCGCACAATTGATGGTTTGCCCCAGAACAGTATGAACTTGATAACGTTTAGGCTCAACTTTAAAACATTTGCTTAATTCAATTTTCACACACAGCTTTTATTAACTTTATAATTAATTCAATTCCTACATCAAAGTAAAACATGTGAGCCAAAATTACACTTCATCCCAATATGGCCCCGGGTTTGCGATCAGCCAGAGGTGCAGCTTCAAACCCAAAATCACTATAACATATATTTCTTTCCTACACTTCCAGTCCCACAGACTCTTCCACTTTAACTATTTAACAGACCCTATTAAATCCAGTATTAACAAGCATTTTAACACCTAGAGTTAAGAATATATGAAATAAATCCAATACAGGTCTGCAGTATTAGACAAAGAATCTTTCATACTTACCGTCCTTCAAGTGCAAACAATAAAAAACGCGTTCCCCTACAAGCATTTCTACAACATTCCAACACAAAATCCATCCAAATACATGGAAATAAACAAAGAATAGCTCAACGTTGTTTCTACCAGCAAATCCTTATTTACTCATAAATCCATTACCAAATGAGCATTTTGCACTAGATAAAAACAAAATTAATAAGGATGTGCATCAACTAAATCAAAAAACCACTTTTAAGTTTCTTCAAGCCAAACAGTCAAAAAAACTAGCTACTATTGTGGGATTTACTTTGGTAAAGGAATTAAGTTGCTGCATTTTCAAGCATTTTCATTAAGATACTCTTGCGGCGATGTGCTAGAAATGAGTAAAATACATGCAGCTTCGTGGGATTTTCAAGAAGGAAAGTCTGAGCATGTAGCAACTCATCATCATCTTCTATCCCAATCTCAACTAAATGCTCCAACAATTCATTGTCCTTTGAAGAAGACTTATTAGCACACAACAATAACACATCACCTAGGTAATGTGTTGCCGTATCCATTGCACTGATAGCCTCCTTTATAGAATTGTTGTCCTCTTTAACTCTACATCTATTCTTCAACTTACGTGATGAAACTTCGGATTGGCAACCTGGAGAAGTCAAGTCATTCTCACTTCCTTCAACATTGACAACATTCAATGAAGCTTGATTTTATGCTACCATGTTATCAATGTCCTCAACTAAAGTAGGGCACTCTACATTGTTTTGAGATAAATGAGCTCTTTTTCTCTTCATCTCCCTAGGGGTGTCACCATCTTCCCCATTCGCCCTATCTTTTGCAAAGAGATCACAAAACTTGTCATAGTTATATATAGGCTTGCTCCTCCATTCAACAGCACTAGGATTTGACTATATAAACACCGGAGCGATGGAAAAGCAATGAACATGCACTATGCCTAGTGTCTTGACCTATAATCCAAAGGAATTTAGCAACTTGTTCTTCAACTGTAGCTCGTTGAGTTGAACGAAGCCCCCCTTCCGTTGCTAAAATTCGTCAAAATTCTACAAATGTTACGGGACCCATTCGAATCAAATGTCTACCACTTGGTCCAGCAATACGTTGCATTATTTCATCCCGAATTCGCTCACTTTGCAAGTGTATTGCACGATTAATTCTACTCAAACGTGAAGTAGTTCGTGCTATGGGTTGTTGTGCTAAAACACATCCAACTAGTAGTAGAAACATCATATGAATATGATGTATACAAATGATAGCGTACATGATCAAATCATCTAATAAATAAGAATGAGCACGCAACAAAAGAGTTATTATCAAATTAAACGATTAAAAGAACAAAAAGTATAGCAATATAATGTCACATATGAAACAGTTTTCCTACTGAAGTTGGCTAAATCTCAATGGCCAGAGGCATCACATAGTTTTTACACCATTGCAAAAACTTTACTATGACTTGACTTGTGTCAATTCTTTTTCAAAAGCTAATTTGCATATAAAGTGTGAGAGAATAAAAACTGGGTCAATCAGATTTTAGACAAAGAGTGATTACACAAAAAGAAACATATGAAAAAGGCTTAAGAGTAGTCTCACCATTTAAGGACCACTGTGGGGAAAGACAAAATCACAAGAAAAGTAGCTTCAATTTTTGGTCTGTTTATTTATAATAAAAGTATGTTTCAAGTGAAAATAAGAACCACCATAATCACAACATAATGTTGATCCCAAAAAGAATATAATCTTGTAAAGGAGAAAAGATTTCATCAGAGTAAATGAATAAACAGCAACAATGTCCTAAATCTGCATTAAAGGAGGTTACTAACAAGATGAAGGTCATCGTCTGAAAAATTAGAAAGCACATTTGATCATGACAATCCTAAACACATGTTAGCCTGATATTAACATCATGTAATATGAGAAACAAGTTAATGATTAAATCGGTAATTGAGACCATTAATATGAAACTCTTATCGTTAACCTCCATTCATCTCAACATATAACCAAATCATTACAGTCACCTCCATCTCCAGAGCTTTCAAAACTAAGACAAATGAAGATGACATGATGTACAATTGTGAAATATATTTTCCATTTACAAATTTATGCAATTTTATATCTCATTTTAAATTCATTCTTATGATAACTTAGAACATATACGCAATTATTAGACTTTCATTGGAGAAAAATAGCAAAACATATCAGCAATAACCTTTGGTAAAAACATACCATAATAATTAACAACCCACCTGAAGAGGAGTTCCAATTAAGAGGGTGCGATGTCTACTTGAATATTGCTTCAGTGCAGAAAACAATTTTGAATCCTTATTTTTCAGACGATGACCTTCATCAACAATCTACATTCGATCCATTATTACACTAGGATGTCTGGTATATATATAATACTTTGGGTGAACATCTGAAGAGAGAGCTTTGTGGTATGCCTATATTTGTCATATGGTCTTTTATCTTCATTTGCTATTTCGGGCATGTGGCTGATTATTCAAACAAGAGCCAGCCAATTTGATAGATGGGCAAATTATGATTTTGTTTCTTACAGGAAAAAGAAAAGTTGTTATTACGTTATTTTCACGCTTTCGGGTTGTTCGATTTAAGAATGAGAGATCAACAGGTTTTGGGATTTTTGGTGGATGAGTGCTGCGAATCAATGCCCAATTAACACTTTCAAATAAAGGATGTTGTTTAATCCATGTGGCACCTCTTTTGAATCCTAATCTCCTCTTATTATCAAAGAAAAGCCATTGAAATAAGGAATCAACTCATAAACAGGCATCAAAATCCAATCATGACAATCACATTCAACAGAGCAAAAGTGACGAATGATCAATCATGCAAATACATTGACAAATCCATAAAAGAAACAAGAACCAAGATGGGAAATCACCTTATCTCATGTAATTATTCTCTTGGTTGACGCCTAATTTGCTGAAAGTGAGGAGAATCTAATACAAACCCAAACGAGTTGTGTGTGGCAAAGGGATTTGTGTGCAGCAAATTAAAATCATTTGTGTGCAGCAGCAAGAGAATTGTGTGCTAGAAAGAAGTGAATATCAACGACAGATTTGAGAGATTTGTGTGCTAGAGAGAAGTAAACAGCAGCGACATATTTGCAAAGGAGTAGAAAGGGGTTTTTTTGGGATAAAAGTCTTAAACCAGTGAAAACACTCCGATTTTGGATGTTTTATAAACCCCTTAAAAATACACTACACTGGTTTTGGGGGGCTTTTAAACCAGTCAAAACCAGCCTATTAAAAATCTAGCAAGTGGGGGTTTTTAAACACCTCAAACCAGTCTAATTAAAAACCCCCCAAAACCAGTGAAGAAAAAACTCCTAAGCAGACCCTAAGATATAAATTAATCTTACGTTTTATTCATCTTATAGTAAATGCATCCTGTCAAGTTTATGCTATATATGTTCGTTTTTTACCCAAAAAAAAAAAAAAAAATTACTAAAAACCATTCATAAGAAGTGCTTTTACTTAATAAATGCAGTTTCAGCACTCCCAAAGTGCTTTCAAAACATATTACATTACTAAACAAATTCACAACAGAAAGGTTTTTTAAAGGAAAATAACTTTCTACAAACGCAGTCCAAAGCGCTTTTAAAAGTCACGATATAAAATAAACTCATTCAAACATCAAATGCCAAACAAATTTTCATGCTTGTTGATTAGAAAAAAAAACGAGGCTCTTTTAAGTTATGCGTCAAATCGGTTATTATATTAAAAATAAAATCATTCAACTTTTACAAATGGACCGACAAAATCTAAATTTTAAACTCGACATAACATTAGACTGTGTTTGTATTCATGTCGTTTTGTTACAATAATTATGTTCACGAACACAATCAAGTCGTATATTTAATTGTGTTGACATAATTTATTTAATATCTTTTATTTTCAACCAGCAGCTTGAAACAGGAAAGAAGATCAAAGCATGTAAATCAACTTGCAAGTTTTTCCTTTATAGTTGAACTCTCAAACATGTGAATATAGTTCAATCTATGCAGCTAAAAAATGGAGAAGCAGAGTTTAAGGTAGTGATTCCCAAAATATTTTGCGTAGCAGTAGTGATATATCTTTGGGCTTAATCACGTAAATTGAGATAGATTTTTGCTTTAAATTTAGAAAAGAAACCTTACCGTTGACTCTTCAAAGCCAAGTGGTGTTGAATTCATTCAAGAAATACCTAAATCCTGCCACCTAAGGGTGTTTGGTTCCGGGTACCCTACATTTTTTAAGGAACGAAAACCGAAACCGTAACCAGAACAGACAGTTTCTTGAAATTTAGAACCGGAACCTATAACAAAGGTTCCGGTTTCGGGTATCCTATAAAATTCATTACCCCCCAAAAGTTTTTAAAATGGCAAAAAAAACCTTTAAAAACTTACAAGTACCCCCCACCTGGCACTTGTTAACAAAAATAAAATCATAAATTACAAATTACAAACTCCATTATTTTGTAAACGTAGATTCTCAAAAGTCAAACCAACTTACTTTGAATGTTATGAAATATAAATATAAAGGTATTCACATTACTATTTTTACAAAAGTTTTTATTAACCCCCATGCTTTTTAATTTTATTTTATAGTAGTTTGGGTTCCCGATTCCTGTTCCAAAACCTGTTGACGGCCGGTTCTAGGTAAGAGCCGGAACCAAACCCTTGGTACCCGCTCATTCTGGTTCCAATCAGTTCTTTTGAACATCCCTACTGTCACCCATTGTATCATTAAAATCTAACAGCTGGCTTCCTCCAACTTCATCAGCTGCATCGTCCAAAAGTTCTTTGAGGTTTACACCCCCCAATGCTGTGTAACATAACATAAAAATATTTTCGATTATTATCTCAGGAACTCATCCAAAGCCGATACAGATCATGAATAACTTTGCTCAATATGTTAAACCTGGAACTATATTTGTGATTCCTTCCAAGAACGCAGCCTGTGGAGGAATTAATGAGAGTAGACAAATCATTATTGAGTGACACTTCAGGACAAAAAAAAAAAAGAAAAAAACTTAGCAGACACCATAATTGCGTGAAAATAAAGAGAAATGTCATCATTTTAATCCCTTTACGAACATTATATGGATTTTTACAGTTATATTATTAATGTTTGAATTTTGAATTATGAAAATATGACTTATAAGAAGTAAAATATAAATTTTATGTATTTATAAAACAAGTTTTGAGGGTTTTTTATTTATTTATTTATTTATTTTGGTAGTCAGAGCGTCCGGACCAACCTACGCATACCTCAACTAATTTTCAGAGTCTATTGAACACTCTACAAACCTAGATGATGAGATTAGTTAAAATGTTGTTGTGGTAGGTAGTCCTAATATTTGAACCCAAAAACTTAAAGAATTGAGTCAACCTCCTTAACCGCTAAGTCAATCCCTCGGGGTTACATTATTTATAGTTTTTTAATTTGGTTCCACTATTAATAGTGTGAAATTGAAGAGAGACCTTGTTACTTTGTGAAAATAGGTTAGAGTGTGAGAATATTTGCGATAATTTTACAAAAGTACTTTACCTTAATGAATTATTTTAAGAATTCAGGGGTATTTAAATATTTACCTAAATCCCCTGCCACGTTGGAGCACCTTTGTAAGAATAAAAAATTAGAACCCATCTGACCATCTCTCATTATAACCATCTTTCTGTACATGAAACTGCCCATTACAATAATTTTGGGCCCCTTTTGGGGGCTTTTTTTGGGGGGCCCTAGGCAGGTGCCTCACCTGCCTATCTCTTGGGCCGGCCCTGCTTTTGATAAATAATCCCCTTTGTCTGGGCTTGATTTAAACAAACAAAAAGTAGCAAGTGCTGATAATAGAAAGCCATCATGCTTTTCTGGGTGATTACCAAATAACACTTTACGGGAAAGTTTGGGAAGGTTACACCTTGCTCACTCTGTTGTTTCATGCTACACGTTATTTTCAATCACTGCTTGACTCATCCACAATGAATCTACCCGCCCATCGGGGACTTTTTGTTTCAATTGAGACCTTTAAACAATTGAAAGGGTAGTTGTCAACAAAAGTTTTGGATCTCAAAGCATAAAATTATAAATCATGGAACAAATATTTGATAAACATTATCATGTTTGTTGATTAAAAAAAAATGAGGCTTTTTTAAGATATGCGTCAAATTGGTTATTATATTGAAAACAAAATCATTCAACTTTATGGTATTGTAAATGGACCAGAACAGAAGAACTTAAATCTTAAACTCGACATAACATTAGACTGTATTTATATTCATGTCGTTTTGTTACAATAATTATGTTCACAAACACAACCAAGTCGTATATTTAATTGTATTGACATAACTTATTTAATATCTCTAATTTTAAACAATAATAATTGAACGAAAAAGTTATTCATCGTTTAAAATATCTTCGAAAAATTATTTTTTGCACACAAAGCAAACCCTCAATCCTCAAAGGAAAAAATAATTATATACACATATCAATACAAATCAATTTAATTTCATAACCTTAGGAGCAAACATCAACAATCTACCCAAAGTATTTGGCATGAACTTCCTTGCAAACAAGAAGCAAATCTTAGTCTTCTTGCCATTATACTCGCATAATTTCCTTGAATCCCTCAGCCTATTCAAAAGCTCAATTGTCACATCTTGTCTTTGAAACTTAGCTGGATGAGGTCCACCCTTCGACCAATCGACCCATGTCACAGTCCTATTGGAGTTCTTCTTCCAAAACTTCATGCTCACAATTGTCGGCAAATAATGTTCATCAACATAGCAAATGGGCTTGCAAAATTTTCTGAAGAGGGGGAAGTATGTTGTATCAGGGACTATCTCAACGGCGAGGGCCCGGTCCATTTCGAACCATTGGGAGCCCTTTCGCCATTGCTTGAGCTTGATTATTGGGCTCATTGGAGTGTGGTAGCGGCCCCGGCCAGGTAAATCATAATATTGAACATAAGTTTTTGTGGAGTTTACGAGATAATTGTAAATTGTGGAGAAAAAAAAAAAACCCATTATTTGTCACAACCTTATTGGCAAACATTAAGATGTGTAAACGTACAAAACTTTACCAAATCTTGGTTGCCAACAGGGTTTCTACACGTATATTTGTGGCCGGCAAGATATTCGGGAAGCGTTGGAGAGATACAAGTTTGGAGACGTGCAAGGTGCAACACATGAAACCAAATACAATCTTTTTGCATATTTTTATTTCAATAATTTTCTGTGGGGTTACGCAAAGTTAAACAAGAATATGGAAGGTAAAATCGTTTTGATAAGTTTTTTTTTTTATTTTAAATGGTTTTAAATATGTCATGTCCCTCTCCTAATCTAGTTGTAATTAAAGATTATATTTAGTTGTAAAAATTAAATTATTAATTTGACTTTTAATATAATAAAATAGATTTTAATTGCATCTTTTATACTAATAACCTTAATAAAATATTTTTGTAAGAAAACATCCTAATTTCATACCTACTTATTTCTAACTAACCCTAAATTTTTCTATCTTTTTAAGCTGTTAACTTTTGATTAATTGAAACTCATCCTAATTAATTAACCCTAATTTTTTTTCCTATCTTTTCAGACTTTAAAATTTAAGTTAAACTCGTCGTAATTAACCCTGATTTTAAGGAGATACAAGCCAAAACTTCTAACTTCTTAAGTCTTCAAAGATTTCACCACTTCAACTAATACCTACTATTAGTCATTTCTTTATGAGTAATGTTATGCTTACTCACCATCTTACTAACCATCTTACTATCCTTTATAAATATAACGCATAGTACAAGTACTATGTGATACCTTCCCTAGCAAAGTCATTGATATCCAAGCCGTTTTCCTCTTATCTTATTCCTGGCGCAGCCAACTCTTTCATTCCTCTGGCATCGTCTTCATCCACCGGACAATGCTATAATCCCTCACTCCCTGGCATTGAGGAAAGGGTGCTCCAACAACGAAACGGAGTACGAGGCCTGATTGCTTTCAATTGTCTTGAATTTTTTTCTCCTAAAAATCTCTACAAGTTTGGATTTCTTTAGGTAAAAAAAAAGGGGTACGTTTCGGATATAGCACATACCCATTTTATTGGGCACTGAAAGCATGGATGGCATTTCGTTCGAATAACGGCTGACGAAGTGGGAATCTCATTTCATCCTTTATCCGATACGGGAGACTACCGTATGACCCAAACAAAAGGGTAAGTATCCGCTTGCATCATGGGAAAACTTAGAATGCTTCAGCCGCTATTTGGAAGAAATTGGCAGTGTCAACTAAAGAATCACAACTGGCAGGCTACTCGTAAACAATAAAACTACGCTTACTCACAATCTTACTAACGATCTTACTATCCTGGTAAATATAACGGTATAGTACGGTTACTATACGTATAGTACCCGTACATTTGCGTTATAATTACACAGGATAGTAAGATGGTGAGTAAGCATGACATTACTCTTTCAAGAATATCAAATCGCCAAGCATCTCATTTTCCAGTAGATTGATAATCCTTATCTTCATCATCTGATTCATCAACTAATTCATAGTCACCTGGTTCTGGGATTTCATGAATATCAAGATGCCCCCGACGAACCGCATCTCTAAGCCATTTTCTGCTGGGTTTCGAATATGCCCCCGCCGAACCAAATCGCAAAGCATCTGTTTTTGGCTCCGGTAAACCCATCGTTCACCATCTGATTGATAATTTGCTTGATAATCTGATTCACCATCTGATTCACCATCTGATTCTCCATCTGATTCACCATCTCTGGCCAACCCATATTTAATAATCGCGTCCTCTAGGATCCACGCTAACTTGTTTCTCAGGTCTGATATGAAACAACAAGCGGTTAAATCACACATAATTTAAATCACAGAAATCCAGTACAACATTTTTTTCAATCTAAGTTTGAATTTTTCCAAAATAAATTTCAGCAATACAAAATAAATCAAACCCACAAACCTTTCATAAATCCTAGCTGAGAATTCTACCAGAATAAATTTCAATTTCAATAAAAAAGAATAAAAAAAAAAAATCAGAAACAGAAAACTTGCTTTCACTTTCCTCCATTTTCCCACCAACCAAACACATTCAAAACACAAATATAAACTTTTTTACCTTTATTACCCACATCCTGAACATCGAGAGACGCGTCCTTCTCCTGGGTGGATTCAGAAGCGGAGGCAGGGAGGTCTTGGTCAATAGAGGAGTCGTTTGAGTCGGACGAGTAGAGTCTTAGCGGAGACCGAGTCGAAGCAGCGAGTAGAATGAGTGATGCATTAGGGTTTGGATTCTGCAGAAGGTTTCGCATAAGGAGAGAAACATTTTTTAGCAGAGTTCGTCTCGTTTTTACTTGTTAGGGTTTCGGATCAGGGGTTTGTGAATTTTATCACAAGCTTAAGGGCCTGTTTGGCTGGTTACTAATAACTGATTCTGAGACTTGCCTCTGTATTAATTATATACTAGTTGAAAGGAAAAAAAAGTAGACATTATTTATTTATTAAAGTTATAAGATATTATTTTTTAAATTACAGTATATTAATTCTTTCATAATTATAAGATATTTTTTGAAATATTCTGTAATTAATTATTTTATTCTTTCCTTGGCAATGTTCTTCCTATATGTTATAGATTAACAATGAATGAAAATCTTCAGAAAATTATTCCTGCATTTATGTTTCAAATATATTCTCAAAATTATTTGATGAGAAAATTCCATTTTTTCCCCTTTTTTTATTTATTAAGCAGAGTTATTGTGATTCTCATTACATGTTACCTTGGTTATGCCTCCAACTCTGAACTCACTAAATTTTTTTATTTTTTATTTTAAATTATTCCAAAGTTCTATAAATTTAATTAATTATGTTAATTGTTCTAAAGTTGTACAAATTTAATTAATGAAATTGGAATTTTATTGTTCTTCACTTTGCTCCCTTCTCAACTTCTCTTATTATATCATAAGGTTGTAAAACTTACATTACTCATATAACGTTGATAATTTATTTTTATTAAATATAAAATCAGTTTTAAAAATTAATCGTCCACATTTGTTGCTTCAGTTTTTCAAACGTTTTTGTTTAACCATTGATTGGGATTTATGACAACCATTAAGCAATGCCATTAAGAGCTTGATGGAAGCTTGGCTGCATATAATGTTTTGGTCTTAAGTACTAAACTAAAAAAATATACCATCAATATTAGAGTGTCTTGAGAGCTTAGAAGAGTCAAAATACAGCTTCGTGAATTTGTTTAAATGGCTGAAGGTAATCCTTGATTCTTGATTTATAGACTAACAACATTGTATTCTTTGTATTTCTGTTTAGATTGTAGATATTATTTCTTTCATAATTATAAAACATTTTCTGAAACATTCTGCAATTAATTTATTTATTCTTTCCTTGTAAATGTTCTTACATATAGTCTATATACTGTATTACAGATGATGAATGAAAATCATCAGAAAATTATTTTACAATTATGTTTATTGATATTTATGTTTCAAATGTATTCTCAAAACTATTTGATGAGAAAAATCCATTTTTTTTCGCTTCCTTTATTTATGATTCCCATTCCATTTTACCTTGGTTATGCCTCCAACTCAGCACTCACTAAATTTTTTTATTTTTTATTTTAAATTATTCCATAAATTTAATTAATCTTGTTAATTGTTCCAGAATTGTGCAAATTTAATTAATGAAATTGCAATTTTATTGTTCTATTTAAAAGTTCACTTTGCCCCCCTTTCAACTTCTCTAATTATATCATAAGGTATCCCAAATCCATAGACAAAAATACCAAAATAATCAATTGCAAGTTTATAAATATGTAAAACTAGTCCTAATGATTTTACATTTATACATCCAAACAAACAAAGGATGAGCGTGAACCAAAATCTAACAAAAATATAAATGACCAAATCATTAAGGTGGTGTTCCAACTACTTATCTTGCTCGGAATCAAACTCTTCTTCTTCTTTGACATGATCTTCCTCTGAATTTTTGCGTCTAATCTCTTCCATCAATTCATCATCACTCTCTTCATGCTTCCCTGCCAACTTCCTACTTAAAATGGCTTCAAATATTGATGGTATGGCCTCTTCGTCGCCCTCAAAGTACCTCTCTATTCTCCTTTTAAGCTCTAGTATTTACAAAACAATTTAACACTAAATCAACATAAATAAAACAGAGCTTGATAAACAAGTAGAATACAGAAGCCAAAAATCGATCTAAGTAACCCAGAATTAAAAAAAAAAAAAAAATTAAATATCTTACAAGTCCAATCAGAGAGTTTTATAATAAAAGAAAAAAGCTTTTCATTTCTTCTGTCTATCAACTTTCTCGGCAACCAAACAGAAGAGAAATACCAGTGTTACCTTCGTTGCTGACATCCTGAACATCTGTGCCGCCATTATTGCTCTGAGTTTGGGCAAAATTGGATGAATCAGACTCGGATGTATAGAACCTGACTGTCGGCCGAGCTGAAAAAGCAAGTTGAATGGGTGAAATTTTATGGCTTGCGTTGAATTTGGGAGGAAAGAAAAGAAAATTGCGAGCGTAGAACAGAGTTCGCTTCATAGCTCCTTAATCCTTGCTAGGGTTTTAGGCTTTACCAACCTTTAATTAATTCCAAATTTTCTCTTATATTTTATATTTGAGATCGACATAAAAGAGAATGCAATAAAGCAACGGCAAATAGGCCGGGCCGGGCCGGCTTTCTAAAAAAATGTCAACACAGATTCCCACTCTGGGCTGAGTTACGGCCCAATGGATACTCCTTCTGAGCTAGATATGTCTTGAAAATAACTTTTGTGGGCCTGGCACTATATGATAGGCCTTAATGCTCCTCTTTTAGCTATCAAATATTTATAATAAATTAGAATCTTTTCTTAATTGAAACCTAGTAAAAAACGTGTATAAACTAATTATATAAACTATTATGTATAAAGTGACGTGGCAATTATACATGTTTGACATATTATTTCTTTTTTTTCTTAATTTATCTTTAAATTAAAGTCATCCAATCATATTATAATACATCAATTTATATAAAAAATTAATATATATAATGTTATTCAATAATTAACAATCGAGGTAAAAAAATTGTCAAGAAACAATCTTAAAACTCAAATGAATATTGTAATATCAAATAGCATATCAATTGAGACGATATTTTTGGGATATTTTTTAAGCCTAAAGTATGACTCATTATTTGATTACATGTTGCATATGGGGATTGAGAAAGCACATATTCATCAAAGTTTAGATGGAATTTTGAAACTTGTAGCAATGGGATGTGGCATGTGCATCTCCTATTTCATGAGGTTAGCTTCAAGAATGGTCATGAAAATGAACATATTAATCAAAGCAAATGATGAATATGGATACTAGACGAACGATCCAGCAAGCTGATATACTGTAAAAAAAAACTGTTTTAATTTAATGTGAATTTGTTAAGATCCCACATCGAGATCTCACACCTACCAACTATGATACTTAAGTTTAAGGATCTTCCCGCCTAACAAGTCAGTCTTTTGGGTTGGATTCTCCCTTGGCTTAAGTTTTAACATTGATGATGCTTTCGTTGAAAGTTGGGTTACGAAAATGGGCACCTATCCAATGCATGGAATGCGGTCTCTTGGGTTGAGTTATCCCTTGGCAGCACATTAATCATTGCACCTTGTTGAATTTGTATTTATCATGCGCTGTAAAATGTATGTAATGGTCTCCACTCTCCAGTAGTCAATTAAGTTTCAAACACCAAATTTCCAGCAATCCTTAGTTGTTATGCAGAGTTTTTATTTAATAATTGAAGTGCAAAATCTCTCACAATAATACCTTATAATGACAATTAGATTTTTTAAATCACTTTAATTATTAGTATTAATCTTGATTTTTAAGCCATTCTCCATTATTAATTTCTGGGTCCATTTGTATTATCACCGCATTTTTAGTGTTTAATGTATTGCATGTTCTTCCCACTTTATAATTCTTATTATTTTCAATGAAATTACAGGCTTGTTTTAATTTCCAACTAATTCTCAACCCCTTAACACGTTTGCCCTATTGTTCTTATATACCAAACATTATTGCATTAACTTCTATAAAGTTACAAATAATCATGCTCTAAGTTTTGATTATGGAGAAATATAGGTGGCTTTCTTTTAGCGTTTTCTGTCTTTTGTTTTTTTTAAATGAATTAAAAATTAAAAAAATAACAAATTTGAACTTTATATTTTTTTTAAATGATGAATTGTTTATTATAATTTTTAAAATTTTGCCCATTAATGCGCACCATCAACTTTTAAATTCCATTCTATGTACTACTAATACCATATTGTAAATTAATAAAAAGATGTTATTCTAGTAATTGAATTTTTTTAAAACTTCAGTCAATTTTTCATGAAAAAAATCTTTAAAAGATAGTCTTTTTAAAGAGTTTTGACTATAAAAAATGTTAATCGAATTCTTAAAGTCAAGACATGAAATGATAGATGATAGTGAAAATAAAATAACTATAAATACAATAGCTTCAATAAATCAATGGCCTTGTGATAAAGAAGATTTACTCAATTAATTGACTTTCTAGGTTTAAATCACTTCGAGACCATCTACTATATTTATGACTTATCTAAAACATTAAATTTATAGGGTGTTCAATAGGTCTCGAGATTAATTAAGTGTGTATAAACTAGTCCGAAAATTCCGTTATTAAAAAAAATATATATATATATATTATATATATATATATATATATATATAAAGATAACCTCTTGAAATAAGATAGTGTGAATTTATGAAAGGGGTATACGAAGTAGTGATATGAATTATGAAATAGAAAAAATTTGGAATTTCCAAAGGAGGTATAGTTATTGGGAGTTCCAAAATTCTTGTTGGCCTTATTGCAAAAGTCTTAAATATCTTTTGTTTTATTAGTGGACAGCTGATTTTTTTTCTGAAAAGACAATTACCTTGTTTAGTGGAATCCAAGCAAATGTTTTTTTTTTTCTTTTCTTTTCTTGGGGCCCAAACAAAACCAACTATTTTGAAATATGGGATTCAAGCTTTCACATTCATTATTTTGCCTTGCATTTTGAGACCAAATTTAAGCTTTTAATTAAGTGTAGATTTTATTGTAGCCAACTAGAAATTTGCAATCCTCTTCTTCTTCTTCTTCTTCTTCTTCTTCTTCTTCTGTCCAAATCCATTCAATTAATCAATGCAATTAATTATGCACCTAAAGTTTCGCAATAAATATGGCTTGTAGGGTCTATAATTTATTTATTCTTAGGATTTTCTCTTCAATTTAATTCATCTTATCATTATTCATTAATAATATGTAATTAAATTCTTTTCCTTTTCCTATTATATTGTATTAGGTAATAATCATCATAACTTGATTTTTGGTAAGAAAGAAAAAAACCCTTGTGAAGAACAACTTCTTTTATCATTTTTCTAAAACAGTATAATCATCTACTATTAAAATATACAGTCAATAAACCATTCTCCTCTTCACTTTGCATAACATGAAACAAATTAATAAATCAAATAGAAATACACAAATGTCAATGAATAAAAAAAAAAAAGGTAATGGGGAATGAGTAGAAGTAAAGAAAAAGTCAAAGAGGAAAGAGAAGAGGAAGAGGAAGAGGTACCGCTTTGTCCAACAAACAAAACTACAAATCATGTTCCCTTCTTTTTTGTTTTCTACACGCATGTCTATAAAATAACTCTCTTCATTTCCACATTTCTCATTTGCTTTTGCTTTCTCAAAGTATTTTTTTAAAGCATTTTCGCTGTCATATTTCTGTAACACTCCACCCCAGCAACCTCCCCTTCTCTGAAATGCCAGTTGAAATCCTCCTTTTAACTCTGTCAAATATTCAATGAAGTTTTTATTTTATTTCATTTTAATTGTAGCATTAATTTATTGAATTTATGTTGTATTTATGACAATATATGATTTATAATAATGAACTACATGGCTATTAATGTTGTTGTAAGAAATGGGATATTAGACGTAAAACTTATGACATGGAATAAAAGTTTGAATTATTCCATGATTGTTAGAGTAATTGCTTCGGCTATTGGTTTCTTTCTCATTTTATATATTAAAATTTAGTCAATAAATTAAAATAGCAGCAAACTTCTTTTGATGGATTATCCAAATTGGGAGGGCTTCCCTCAATGTTGATCATAAATTAATCATTTTTAATCTCACATTTTAAGCAGTTGATTCATATAATATTACTAGTGTGACATTCCATGCTTTTTCATGTTATTATTTATTAATATCACTAGTATGATTTACATGATTATAGTAGTACTTTAAAAATAAATGAAAAAAACTCCTTATGTATATATTTTAGAAATATAAAAAATCTTGGCCAAATAAATCAAACCCCTTTTCTCTATGCTTAACTTTACAATCATTTAATGATAATTAACATTAATTATGTGAATTAAGAAGTCATTAACATGCCTTTTCACTCTTTTTATCTTGTTTCAACTTTTCACTCTTTTTTTTCTTGTAGATTGTAAAAAGATAATTAAATCCCTATAATCCTTTAAAACAAGGAAATATAATTAATAAGTTGGGTCCCCAATAATTTATGTAAAAACAGTTCAATAATAAAGGGGCAGCTAATTAATTGAAATATTAATATAAGATAACCATCACTGGGTGGTTTAATGGTAAAAGAGTAAAATGAAGTTTCATAAACTTTTGAGTTCGAGTCTCCCCAAACACTAGTAGGGGTGACCACTCGGGCTTCTACCTGACCGACTGTTCCAAAGGCTCGAGAGATTAATTGATTGGGACTCTTACCCAACTAGCAGTTTCAAAACCCTGAGGGAGTGGACACCTTCGGTGATTAAAAAAAAAAAAAAATTAATTTAGACAAACCAATTTTTTTTTTTTAATTTCATTTTATTGCTACACTGCCCAATTTCCAATTTGTTAGGGCTTAAATACACTTGAATTTACCACTTTAATAAACAAATTATGATTTATTAAACATAAATAAATCTTAAAATCCTTTTAATTTGATAAATACCAAGGCAAGCCTTGGCACATTAATAGTACTAATCTATAGTTAATTAGGTAATTTTCTTGCTCACCCACCTTCATCATTAATCTTATTATTCTAAAACTTCTTCAAATTCCAAGTCCTTATCCTCTACCTTTTCTCTATATTCTAATTACCAAAGTCAATACACTTAAACAAATATATATAAAAAAGATTATGCTTAACAAATCCTAAGCAACTTGATTATACCAAACTTAATTAGCATTATTTAATTCAAGTTTACCACTCTAATGACATCACAATCTTATCATCCCTATTGAAACAAAAAAAATAAAATCGAATTAATCTTCTACGAAATTGGTTCATATAGATATAGTAATATACAACAATTCAATGTCATGTCTCTTTAACTATCGCTTTGGGTTCCTAAAACAAAATTTAAAATTTAATTAATCTAATGTTAGTCAATTCATGCAAATAATATTTAATCTATAATCATATCATATATTAAAAAAAATAGAGCAAGTGGGGTCTTAATATATGAAGATTAATTTGGTTAATTAAATAAATAACTTACTTTAAAATAGTTTTAGTACAAAATTAATCAAAGCCAGGTGTGGGTTTATAACCCATTAAAGCATTTAATTAATAGATTATTTATCTATAGTTTGCTGACCTTTGACAAAATAAAAATTAGTTGAGTGACACTATTCACATGTGATAAATCTTCTATTCGATGTGTGAGTTTTAATCAAATTAAACATGTTGCATTAGTTTTAATTAATAAAAAAAAAAAAAGATTCTTAAAGAATTAATTTAGAATATAATATAAAATAAAATAAGCTCTCAATTTGTCTTTATTTCTTGTTGTTTATGAAGCTCCATTATTATATATTTTGTAACTTTCCCTTTCTCATTTTTTCTTGTTTTGTTGAACCCTTATGTTATGCATGGTCCCCCTGGAGACTACACAGCTAATAAATTTCATAAGTTTCGACAAATTGAAATAATTCCAATATTTCCTTTTTTGAAAGAGTTATTAATTTTACTGAAAATGATTATCAAAATATTCAACCAACCCTTGGGTGACTGAGTGGTCGAATATAGATTTTTAAGTGTATTACTCAAAGGGTTTTTATCCGATTGTTAATTTCAGGGTCTCGAGTAATTAGTTGAGTCTCGTGCAAGTTGGATCAGACACCCCCGGTTACCAAAGAAAAAAATCTATAACTATTTATAAAATCGTAACTTTATATTTTTGAGATCATACTTTTCTGAAATGAGTTTTGATAGTAATTACTAGTAAGTTTGTCGTACATTTATTATTAGGTTAAAAGCTATAACTATTTATAGAATCGTAACTTTGTAAATTTAAATCATTATTTTTGCATTACAGTTCAATGTGACTATCCTTTTTAGTCTTTGTTGGGCCATCAAGTTAGGGAAATAAATGGATATAATTTTGTAAAAATAGGAAAAATTAATCATGAATCTTAATGGATGAAAGAATTAAGCAAATATTATGAAGAACAAATGATGCTTAATGTGCAAAAAACGAATAAATTGAGAGCCTAAGAGGTATGAATGAGCCCACCATTTGATTTTGATGCTTTTGATTGAAGACTTAAATTTAAAGCTCACTATTTGGGTTGCCTTGCCCCACATGACTGCAACTATTTTTGCCACAAGTTTGGTTACAATTCCAATACAACTTTGATTTTTGACCTTGAAATTTTTTTTGTACGCACCTTTCAATTTCATCCACACTAACTCTTTTACATTCTAACCCACAAATCTAACCCCTTTTTTTTTTACCTTAATTTCTTAAATTAAAAAAAAAAAAAAAAACCCTTCAATCCTCATCTAAACATGACCCATCTCAAGTCCTTTTACTTTTATTATTTGTAATCTGAAAATAATTTTCAAAAACTTAGAATATAAATTATGTTTGATATAATCTAAAAAAAAAATATATATTATACATCTCAAATACTAGATCAAGATTTTCTACATGGAAATGAGAGGTTATATTAAGGATAAAATATTACTACATAGACTTCCACAATACTTTGAATGAAAATTTCAATAAAGAATCTATAATATTAGTTGAGATATGTTGGACGTAAAAAGAATATTTTTATCCATGATTTATCTGGGAGGTCATAAAGATAGATTGCTATGAGATTACTCTCTTTGAATTTTAGTGAGGATATTCGTAAACTGATTCAAATACCTTAGTTGTAAAAAAAAAAAAAAAAAAAATTGTTTAGATATATAACATTACTATAAAACAAGCTAAATGATTTATAAAAAATGTTAAAAAATGAACTTGAAAATATTTCTCTAACAAATTAAATATTATTTAAAGAAAACGGTGACCCCACCAGTACGAAGCAAAAGCCTTATCAAGAAGGTTGTGAATAAGTTAATAATAAATGAAACAGTAAAGACAGAAAAAGAGAAAGATATAAAATGATTTAACCTTTAGCTTTTGTTTGGAATTGGATTGTTAAGCATTAAGCATCAAACTTATCTTACAAAAGCAGTAAAACAAATCAAAAGTAAAAGTCATGTACATATTCCAATGAACCTAAAGTCTCAACTGCTGTTTGATTTAGACCAAATATTCTTTTTCATTTTTCATTAAAATTTTCAAATACCCACCTAACAATTTCTAAGTTTGGAATCATAATAATCAATCAATACAGTAATTACAAATCAATTAATTACAAGTGTTAAAAATTAAAACTTTAAAGTTTAAAGTCAATCACAAGAAATCAAAATCCCTTTCTTTCTTGTTTCTTCCTTCTTCTTCTCTGAAAATTTTGAGATATGGCTGACCACATAAGGTTGAGAAGCAGACCCAGAAACGGTATGAGTCAAAGTATTGTTTTTGAAGCAGATCCACCACAAATCCAAACCCAATCCACTCGTTCTAAATCTACAATCTCTTCTCTTTTTCACTCCGCAAACAATACAAATACCTCCAAGAAGAAGCTGAACAACTTCACTCAGTCTACATTCAGAGGGTTTGGATGCACTGCGGCTGCATCTCAGCAGGTTTCTTTGCCTGCTGTGATTAGAACTTCTGCGGATTGGGACGGGAAGAAAGTGAAGAAAAAGAAACAAAAGAATGTAAACAAAAATTCTACTACTACTAGTAGTAATAATGCTTTCACGATTGGAAGTTACAGCAACAAGGGCTCTTCAAGTGGTGGTGGTGGTGATGGTGATGATGGTGGTGGTGGTGGTGGTGGTGGTGGTGGGAGTAATGTTAATAGTAATATTGTTAATAATAGTAATGGTGGTAATTGTATGGTTATTCAGGATGTGTGGTGTGGGCCTGGAATTGGGTTCTCTGGAGCTGATGCAGTTGTTGGGTCCGTGGATTGTGTGGTGGCCAGAAGAAATGTTTCTTCCGGAAGAGGAAAGATTGATGCTGAGAAGTTTAATCAGAGGGAGAGGGAAAGGGAAAGGGAAAGAGAAAGGGAGGTAAATTTTTAAAATTTTATTCTATAATCTGCAATCTGCTGAGTTTTTGAGTTTGCATGGTGAATTTATGTGATGATATTGGAACTGGGTTTTAGATTTTTTGATGATTCTTATTTTTTCATCTGATGATTTTTCTTTTTGGGATTTCATCAAGAAATTAATTTCTTTTTTTCCTTTGTCGGATTTTCATGTAATCAAGTTCTTTTCTTTTTGATAATTGGTCTGGCAAGTTTGGAGCTTGATCTGATTTTCATCTTTAAAGATGTTCAAACTAGAGTTGTTGTTCATCTTCTAATGAAGCCACTCTCTGAACTTTGACATATTTCTTTAAGGATTTTTTTTTCACCTTTTTTAAATTTCTACTGTTAATTGATTTTCATATGTTTCTTTTGCTAGGGAACAAGAAGCATTATATTAAAACTAGAAGTAGAATTACTTGAATTTCCTTTTCTCTTTAATTATATCTCCTGAAACACACAGTTATGGTATAAGTTTGGGCATTTTCCAAGTCAATCAAACTCTGACTGTTCATATAAGTTGATATTTGCCTGCCTTGTTTATCCTTGAAACAATTCCCATAAGCAAAAGAATATGCAATCAAAAGATGAACTTTATTTCCTTTTCAGTATGGTTGCCATTTAAAAAAAAAAAAAAAAAAAATATTGAATGACTTGTGCCCTATTATGTTTCTTCTCTTCTTTCATTCTTCTCTAGTTTCTCAGTTAGTCCCTGTCATTGAGCCCATACTTGTATTTTTTTCTCTGCAGTTATTGTTATGTTTTTCCTAATTCTTTATTGGTTCTTCATTAATTTTACTTTATTATAAGGTGAAATATTCAGTGTTTTTGTGAAACCAAAGTTAAAATTGATTAATTTATTAATTCCAAAGTGCGTGTACGTATGGTTTTGCTTAGTTACTAACGTAATCTAAAATGCTTGGATGATTGGGTCCAATTGTGGAGCCCCTATAAACTTGGAATTCCATTATGGACCTTTTGATAAGTAATTTAGTATTTGAGTAAGAGTGTGACACTCTCTTCCCCTCTTATCTTTTTTTTTTTTTTAATGTATTTGTTTTCGTCTTCTCTTGAAAACTATTTTGTTTCAGTTTGTTTGATATATTGCTTTATTTCCTCCATAAATCCTGGCAGCGTTCTTCTTGTATACCGAGGCGGACGGTCACTCCTGACAGTTTACCTTTCCCGGATTCTGACCCTGCTTTCGGATTCGGACGCCCGGAACTTGATGTGTTTGGACCCCGGTACTATCGTCATCTTCGACATCCTTCCCCTGATGGCCTTGCTGAGGTGTGTAGTTATGTTGGCGTTACCGGTTTGTATTTATTATTTTCCTTGATGAAGTTTGATATGACATAGCCACTGTTGGGCATTTGATGTCTCTGTCACCCCATATATTGCCTGTTAGTTTATAGTTTTAAGGGGGTTCCAGGGAACTTTGTTGGATTCTGTTGCAGAATATGATGTATTTTGAACTGGAAATAGAAACTGAATGGCTTAGTTTCTTTTGTTAAGCATAGTTTGCTTCTTGTTCTCAATCTAGGTGCTTTTTTTTTTTTCATTTAAATCGTTCGTGTCCTTAGATTGTTGTTGTCTATCGGTGCTAAGATGTTTACCCCAATTATGCGTGAAATTGGTTTGGTGGTGTAAGAGATGGTGCTGAATACTCTTGAAACTTTGTCAATGACAAATTCCTGTTGCTGGGCTCAAAGATACATATTAGAGATGTTGCTCAAAGATATGCTACATGATGTCTTATGGGCAGTGAGTATATTATTTTAATGATCGCCCTCAGAATCCTTAATCAATTTAAGGAATTGCTTTTCATTTTTATACTACAGTTTGCTTTGGAAATTGTAGTTTATGTGATGAAATTGTCTATTCTTGATCCTTTTTGAATTAGGATATTGTAAGCAAAGTGGGAATGGCGAAACCTAACAATTTGATAGCTTCTGCTGTTATCCTGTGAAGTATGTTGTATGTGTTTGGTTCATTGTATTTAAGATTCACTGAAAATAGGTGCTTTCTGGTTGCAGATAATGATGCTTCAAAATAGTTTGCTGATGGGGGGAAGATTAGATTCTCACGACCATTTCAGAGACTGGAGACTTGATGTTGACAACATGTCATATGAGGTATGTCGATTACTCTTTGCTTAGTTTGTTTGATCCATTATCACAATGTGTTTATGTCAAAATGGCAATATTCTTATTATGGTGTTGAAACAGGAATTGCTCGAGCTGGGTGAAAGAATTGGGTATGTGAATACTGGACTGAAAGAAGATGAGATGGGACGATGTCTTCGGAAACTTAAGAACTCTGTTGCAAATGATTTATCATCTTATTTGTCAATCCACGTTGATAAGAAATGCACCATTTGTCAGGTGACTTTTTTTCTTTTAATCTACAACTCATTTTCCTCGTTACTCTCCATTTTGCTGTTCGAATCTCGTTTAAAATGCCTGTACACATCTTGTTACGCAGGAGGAATATGAAGAAGACGACGAGATGGGCAAGCTAGATTGTGGACACAGCTTTCACATCCAATGTATAAAGCAATGGCTTGCACAGAAAAATGCTTGCCCGGTCTGTAAGATCACGGTGGTGTCGAGATGCTAGAACAATTGGATTCTTTGCATCACACATTTGAGTGCAGGTGTTTGTTCTCAAATGACTGGATTTAGTTCACATCTCTCTATTTGGTGTATAGATTTTTATTTCCAATACATAAGCAACAATTCATTCTTTGGTGTGAAGAAGCCTCAATCTCTGGTTGTTTCAAAATGACGGGCAGTTTTGGCAACCTGAAAATATCATCTCCTTGACATTTATGATCATGAAATTCGATGGACATTGTTACCATGCTTGCCCACTTAAATTATATTTCTATATTTGTGTTGCTCTAAACCTTCAATATTGGATCAATGACTGAATTCCCATGTTTCTTTTACCTTTAGGGGATATATCCCTTCATTAAAATTCTAATTGAAAACAAACATACGTTTGATATAGTTTTATATTGCTATGGAAGTTCAATCCTGATCTTGTACAATTGACATTTTTATTTTTTGGGTACGATGACTATTAATTGCTCTTGTATATATACTATATCTTTACATTTCTATGTTATATACAACCAATGTTCATAGCAGGTCATCCATGCAGAAACTGGTTCTTTACCTCTCATTTCATACTGATTCAGATCTTGATCGGAACTCTTCTCCTCTCGGAGATTCTAACTTCGTCGAGTGGAGAATCGTAGGTATTAAGTCATATCATGACAAGAGAGAAATTCAATAATACATGGATAAACTTGTTCAACCGCCTGCATAAAGAAAAACACGAAGAAAAGGGAAATTATTCTGAATCCGATCTGGTGTATTGTGCTACATTACTGCTGTTTTCACGATGTATATATGTTTTCAGTGTGAGAAAATGAGCATATGATTAGTTCATACCAAACGCCCTCCCACCAAATCATAGTGAGCATAATGTGGACCACTGGGTTCTCCAAAAACTTTGTAAGTAGCCAAATGCTTAGGAAAGAGCTTCACAGTTTCTGCTCCATTAATATCAACATAATTGGGAAGAATAAGTAAAATAAAACGCTGTGAGACAGTTGATAATAAAAAAAGCCTTTTAAGGGTATGGAGAGACCATATGATGTTTAAATACCATACCATACACAGCTTCAGATGGACAAATTAGATCTTGGTCTCCGGCAAGTGCCAACACTGGGACATTGCTTTTGCCTAGGTGATCCTTGTAAAAAAAAGTCCCGGTTCTGTCACTTAATCCACCTTCTTGGAAGACGGTTGATAGCTGCAAGAGAAGCTTGGAGGGTATGTTGCCTGCAAATTATATCCTAATATCATCCACATAATTCTTTAAAAATAATAAGCAACTGAAAAATACCAAAAATATTGCTACTGTTTGAGAAGAACCAAAAAAAAAAAAAAAAAGAGAGAGACTTCAAAGGGAAATCTCTTCCTATTTTGTTCTGGGATCTAGCCAGAAGCATTAATGCTCTAAAATCCTTTATGCTGTAATAGTTTGTGGAAATTAAAAATGTTTGCACTTACAGAAGTTGTTGAAAATAAGCTTTTCAAATAAGTCAGGATGCATCATGTCCACTGCAGAAATGTGTGCCTTTACCCAAGACAAGATATAGGGAGGATAGGATGCAAAAGGATGAGCTGCAGCAAGAATCACTCCAAGTGGGACGGCTGGAACATTTAGGGTTTGTAAAGGATCTGCCTGTGCAGCACAATGAAATAACATCAGCTTCTTGTTTTTTATTTGCTGCATGTGAAAGCCATAGTAAAACAAAAAAAGGCTGTTTAAAACAATTAGTTTTCCAGAGCACTTGCCAGAGGTAAGAGCAATCTGAGTGATGATTTTGAAGGCCTGTAGTCGAGTGACGATGCTAAAGTAGTGACTGATGCCAACCCAGAATCCTTTCCTTCAAAACCTTATAAAATAGAAAAGGTTAAGAACACAGAAATAATCATTGTTTACGGACAACTATATCGCCATGAACCACATTATCATGTAGTATTACTAATCTAAATTAAAACCATAAATAAATATTAACAAATTCAATCCCATCTTGAAGTTTATGGATTTAATATTGCCTTAATTATGTCTCAATCAAAATTGAGTTGACTTGCTTAACAAAATAAATACACAGGATAAGGTCAAATTGATTTGCTTCACCGGAATGCATCCAACTAACTACTTGTGTCATGTTCGGCTGTAAAACAACCCTGCCTATATTGAGTTGTTTTAATTGTCATTTTAATAAACTAAAAAAATTAAATAATAATATAGATCAAGATTTCTTAATTGTCACCTAAAAGATAGGCATAAAACACTATTATTGGACAACATCCGATTTTAGAGCATGCAATAAGTGAATATCTTCAACATCACATCACTACAATGGCCAAAAACCAACCCAGATATTTCACTTATTAAGAAATCAAGCTTGAAAATTAAAGTTGTGCCTACTTTGGTGAGCTATTCATAGACTTTCTTAAGAAACCAGCATGGTTCATTTGCAGACCTATTATTAAAGCTTATATTTGAAGACTTAATTCAACTTTGCTTAAGGTTCTAAGAATCTTGCTCCCTCTGTTATAACTATTGTCCATAATTCCATACTTAAACTAAACAAAGGTAAAATATTAAAATCAAAGATAGAAGTTCATTATATAACAATATCACAAAGTAAATGCTATCAGGATATTCAGTTTGGTTTGACATAATGACTTACCATATCGTGATAGCATAGCATATAGCAGGATTCCTCCCATGGAGTGACCAACTGCAAGTAATTTGCCATCCTCTGGCTTGCTTAAGGTTCTTATGTACTCCATCTAAGGTGACATTCAATCAGAGTGTCTTGTAAGTTCATATAACTGCCAGTACTATGATAAATTGAAGACAAAATGTAGAGATAAAATAAGATGATATGATTTCTCATATTCTAAGCTATTTACACAAAAGAAATGTCACCTCACCACAGCAGGAACATCCTCTTCCAGGTAGTGATCGAAGTCCCAATCATTCTTCATGATCAAGTCAAGTTGTCTCCGGAAGCCTCCTATTGACGTTGAAAGCCTCTCGTGCAACTCAAATAACTGAGGTGTAACTGACTGGGGACCTGCTTCAGTAATTTTTACAACTATCGGGTCAAATCATTGATTTGGTTAGTTATGTGGGAGTTTTTCCCTGCTTCTGATAAACCTGAGAATTTCTGTGTATCATCATTTAAGTGTAATATAAATGAAAATTTATAGAATCTGACAAGTTAACAGACTGACCTTCACTCAGAAAGCCTAAAAGTCTTTCAGATAATTGCATAACAATTTCTGATAATTTAGATGCTGATTTCGATTGTTCATTTTCAGAGAACATCTCTGTCGTTTTCACATTAACCGATCTGACATCAGAATCTGCACTGAAACCATGGTCAACGGTTGAAAGAGATCCTGCAAAAAAAGTCCAATTGTTCCTCACTTAACCAGCAAAATAAACTCGCTGGGACGTACCATCAAGAGTCTCTGTAACTTCTCTAAAGTCTTCTCCATGTGTGCTCAGCCCAGCACCTCGAACTTCAAGAATCCATGTATCAAATCCTTGGCCAGACATAAAGCGTGCGAATGACGACTGAAAAACAATTAAATGAATAATCAATTGGCTCATATATGAAATAAGGGATGCTTAAAATTACTTAACACTCCAAATAAGAACACAATCAGAAGACCCACAGAAACAAAATTCACATTGACAATAATTCCAGCAGAAATTTCCATTTTCGGCTGGTCTAACAGCAACAAGTTTTTACCCAAATGAACATTGAAATTATAATATCTAATATTCTAAGCTATCCTTAAAAGTATCCCACAAACTATGTGCAATTAAATTCCCTAAATTTTACTATCTGAAAACATACTTGATTATTCATGCATCATATTTGGAATTGTTTTTAAAAACTCAAAAAACCACGAACAATCATAAACTCTTGTTCGTTTTCAGATATTCGGAATCTAAATAAGAAATGTATTGAATAATAATAATAAAAAAAATACAGATAAAAGTTGAATGAATAAGAAAAAGAAACTGACCTGAGGAGAAAGATCATAGCCAATGGCATTAGTTCCAACTCCTGACAATAGCAACAGCGGGTGATTCCTTCGTAGACTCTGCTCAAATTACAATCACACACACTTAATCAACTATGGAAAATATCATCCACGTCCTCATAACTTTTCAACTTCACACTCATAATTAATACATACCTTGGAAGAAGGCAGGTAGCGCCAGAGAGCGAGACGCCAATCAGAGTTCGAAACGGGAACGTAATGGAGCTCATCGGCCGTACAGATCTTAGGCTTCATCTTTTCCAGCTTCACCGCATTGTCGTTTCTCTTCGCGGCTTGCATGCCACGGCCACCACCGTATGATGCTCTCCACGTACTGAGTCGAACCGATGTCCGAGGCTGATCCGGGTTGGAACGTAACGGAATGAGGCGAAAGATGGTACCCGAACGGAGATCTGATTGAAGAACCACCATTTTAATTGAATTTTATTTTCCGAGTTGGAGTAAAACGGTTGGGTTTATTCTGTTTTATCGTTGAGAAAGGTTAACTACTGAGAATAGGGAGGGGGTCCATCGCTTTTGTATTTATTAATTTTATTTTAGATGTAGGGGCCCAATTGGGTTGAGATATTATTATCCTTTTGAAAAATATCAGACGCAACATTTTTATTCTATATATATATATATATATATACACATTAATATTTAAATTATATTTAATTATTTTTATATTAAATCAATTTTCATACCATTGATATATACGTATTTTTATAAATTTTTGGATGATTTAAAACTCATTCGTGTAATTCAGAAAATAATGAAAAACGTTTATTTTATTTTCCATGGGAGATGATTTAGTATAAAACGATTTATTTATTTTCCCCTATGAAATGACTTAAAATTTATTCTAAGTGTTCTGAAAATCGGATCAGACCGGTTGGACCGGATTTGGAAAGAAAAACGGTTCATAAACTAATAAAAATTGTTCTCAGCGATCAGACCGTTTTAAACCGTAAATGAACCGTTTAAACAGTAGCAGACCGACGGTCCAATCGGGCTGGAAATAAATGATAAAACCGGTCCAACTATATGTTTTTCTTTTTCTTTCGGCTTCAAAGATCCAACTTGATTCATCTTTGGTTCAATTCGAGCTTAGAAGGTGAAAGAAAAAAAAATGAAGGGGAAGATCTGAAGAAGCAAAAGAAGAAAGAGAAAAAGAGGTGAGAATAGAGAAGAGAATATGGAAGAAGTAAAGAAGAAAGAGAAGAGGATGGGGGAGAAAGAGAGAGGAAAAAAAAAAAAGACGAAGGAGAAGATCTGAAGAAGAAAGAGAAGAAGTAAGAAAAGAGGAGAGAATATGGAAGAAGTAAGGAAGAAAGAGAAGAGGCCGGGAGAAAGAGAGAAAAAAAAAAAAGATGAGGTGACAGGTGAGAAGAAAAAAGAGAAAATGAGGGGACAAAGAGATGATAGGTGAAAAGAAGATAGAGAGAATGAGGCGACAAATGATATATATTGCTGACCCGTTGGTCAAGCCGGTTGAACCGTTTAAATCGAAAACCGACCCTTATCCAGTTTAAAATTCAGGCCAGTTTCGGAATATTGATTTATTCGTTTCATTCATAAAATATTAAATATTTTGATAATTTTAGGAGAGCTTTTGATAATTATAAGGTGGGTTTTCAATAAATGGAAATATCTTCATTGCTTTTGCTTCTCAAAATAAATTTTATCCTGATTTCATTGACTTACATTACAAGCAATTATATATATACCACATGTTTTAAAAGACAAGAAAATCAATCTGATTTTAATGGAATGATTGAATCCCACAAATCAATTTGGATAAGTTTCAAAATCTAAATTGAAAATGAAACTAATGTTATGAAGGTGTCTCAATCAGTGTTTGATTTATTTGAAGACTGATCATACAGTTTGCTTCTTACAGACTTTGATGATCTTGCTGAGCACAAGAGTAAGTTTCATATCAACTGCCAAAAATCTAAATGAATTTCACTTAAATGTCTAAAACTAAACAACAAATTTCATGACTTCGGAAGCACTTCTCAGGTATTGCTAGAAGTGCTTGTAAAAAGCATCTACTCTGAAGCTAGAAGAAAAGAGAGAGAACCTGTGATTTCTGGCCTCCTGAACTGGCATTTATACAACAGTATGTGTGGACCCGACTTCTATGGAACATTTGAGCTGTTGTCAAGATAATGGTACAGGCAGGGGAAGAATGAAAATTGTGGCAACGGGAATTTTTGCAGTAAGCGTCGATTGAACTGCTGTTGACCGGAGAAACTTTTATCCGTTGCTTGATTTTTTTGCTGCTACTTTGCAGCTGATGACTCGATCAGAGAAAGAATTTGATGTGCAATCTCAGCAGAGGCACTAGGCTTTGCAGCTTTCCGAGCCCTCTCACTCATATCTGCCATTAGACCTTCATTCCCTGTCACCATAATGATACAACGGATTAGAGACTAAAAATTAATTAATATTCAAGAATTTTAAATAAAATTTTGATAAGCACAGTTTTTATTTGTCAGTTTCATATATAATTCCTTGAATGAGATTCTAGATCTGAAGGAAAAACACAGAGGAACAAACAAACAAATGAAATAAAGCATAGTGTGTATCAGTTATCTAAGTAAAGGGACATCACTACCAGCAGTCAAAAGATAATATCATATAACGAGAGCCCATGCCTTTCACTGAAATCCTAATGCGACTCTATCATCCAATAGTTCTAGGAGCTTATACAATATCAAAATGATTTCACATACTTCTATGGGGGACTGAAGCACAGTACAAAGTCTTAATACACAATAATCACCGTTATAAGCAACATATAAAACATACCTAGTATATCTTCGATAGCGGTTCCTAGGGTGATTGAATCAAGTTCATCTTCAGTAATAACTCTTGAACCAGCTACATCAGCCATTAATGATGCATTTTTCAATTGATGTCCTTCAGCAACGTTTGGTGATGGTATCTACAAAATAGAAAAGAGACAAGCATGACTGTGATCTTAAAAGCAGTAATTTTAATAAACATAGTCTAACCAGACATTGTCACGAACATCAAGTAATATTTTCACAACAGAAAACAATACAAAGTTTCTGAACTAAGGAGAATAAGTAGCAATCTCAGTGCTATTAGAACAAGAAGAGAAAGAATGAAAGAAAAGAGGAAGGATATTTCATAACATTAACGCCTCATCAGAAGGAGCACACTGGCATAAAAAACATAAACTTATTATTACTTCCCACAGATTGAAATTATGGTCCCATAAAGGGAAAAAAGATCGTTACTTGAGTGAATGATAGAATCATACTCAATGAGTGCATAGATTTGACTATTTCTCGTCTTTACCCACTTCACATAGATAGAACTTCATATCAGGTATCCTGCCAGTACCCTTCACAACAAGTTCATTCTACTTTGAATAGTTAAAAAGCATAATTTTTTTTCGTAATTTGGTCTTTCAAGACAAGGTACTGATGTTTTTAGGAAATAATTAAAAAATAAACAAACCTCTAGTTTGAAGTGTTATCAAGCTAGAGTTGCAAAACGTAATTGTAATTTAAATTATTACATCAAGACCAACAACTTCTCCTTCATGTGTACATTACTAGAAAGAGAACAAAGGTTTGTTGCTCAATACCAGAATAGCAGGTTTCCCTGTAGCCAAGATCTCAGAACATGTCATCGCACCAGCTCTTGAAACAACAAGGTCTGCAGCTGCATATGCCAAATCCATAGATTCCAAGAACCTATAATCATTTCGTAGTCATGAAAATTATGAGAGAATATAAATGAAGAATACTGTGCCACCACTATGTGTTCTATATGGCTATATGACTTTCATTCATCAACTACGAAACACAAAGAAATTAGGCAACAATAGTTTCAAATTTTAAAGTCAAACTTCAAAATGATGACCAAGAATTAACAGTAATTTGGAACATGAGGTGAAATTTTACATAATGCAAAATATGCCTAGGCGTAATCAATATTAAAGGAAATTAGCCAAAACTCCCAGATGTTAATTTAAGGTGTTTTTAGTACTTCTGAAATTCTTGAGGGACCTTAACTGATTACTCTACCAGACTGAAAAGTTTTATCATATTTATTATGTCCATTGCAACTCCATTAAGATCCAACACCTTTTGAATCCAAGTCATAGAAAGGAGACCCTGTGCAGGTGGCCAATAGCATATGGGAACTCATGCAGAGAAACTGGCTACCTAAAGAAACTTACAGGTCACAAACAGGCGAAACAAGGGTATGGGATTGGTCAAAGAGTACATCATTAAAATGTTCCTCCCCTCCTTTTACCCCCAACTTTGGCTGCCAAGCATCTTGATATTTTAAACTCTAATGCCTAAGAAGACCGACTTTGAGCTTCCATGTGTCAACATGAACAATTATGTCTACACATGATTAATGAGCAGGCCATGCGACCAATGGCTCAGGTTAAAGTATTGATACTTCTAGTTGGAAGTGATGTTTTTCAGTCCAGTTAACTAATTACAAGAACAATAACGCTTGCAGAGTTCCAAACCTGTAATCTATTTGAAGTTTAACCCTTTAGCAAACTCATCACCTAGAATGACTAAAATCTCATTCACTTCTCTTCTTGTACTCTCCACATAGGCCTACACCACTTCTTTCTACTGTCGAATTTCCTCAGGTTAAGTATTATTATCCTTTTCTTCCTAAAATATAACTCTCATCAGCATAATACTTAGGAAGATTTCAGTTAACTGTGCGCCGATGTCAAGAAATTATACTTTCCACCCAACCACTAGTTTCTATTAAAAGTCTTTATTTTTCTAGCCAAATTATACTTAGCATTGTTCTGTTCCCAAATAAAAGCAAACCAAGTAATGCATCTTTCCCAATGAACCTCTTGACTTCATCATTGCAGCCATCTCCACAAAGTAATAACCTTAATCGGAAGACAACACACATTGTCATCATAAGGAAAACAACTTCATGATTTAGGTCTCCGACTAGAACTAATGTACAAATCAATCACACAAATATTATGAACTAGCACCATATAACATAATAAGGGTTAAAAGAGAGAATAGAATCTGTCAAATAAAAAACTAATAATGATAACAATAACAACTTACGGTGTCAAAAGCAAATGAGGATGATTCTTAACCAGGCTTTCCATCTCATTGAAGGACTCAACCCCAGTCTGCCAAATGATGAACAACTTGTCCTCCACCAACATTTTATAGTAAAAATTCAACATTGCAATGTTTATCGCATTGGCCCCCAAAGACCCACCCAAAATCAACAAAACTTTCCCCTCCCCCTTCCCCGACTTCGGAAAAAACTTCAATTTTGCCACCTCCTTTGAAACAAAAGCCCTCACAGACAACCTCACAGGGTTTCCACACACAACACAGTTACTCTTTCTTGGAAAACACTCAACCGTAGAATTAAATGCCACAAACACTTTATCAGCTAAAAAAGAAAGAACCCAGTTGGCAATACCAGGCACTGAGTTTTGTTCTTGAATTACAACTTTAATCCCTTTAAAAACCGCAGCTAAACAAATAGGAAACGACACGTAACCGCCAGTGCCAACTACAATATGAGGATCAAAATCTTCAAGTATGGAATTACATAGAAGTATAGACTTGATTATATAGTAAGGAAGAAAGAGGTTTCTAAGAGAAACTAAGGGACGAAACAAGCAAACCAAAGTGGGAACCGAGACGAAATCGAAGCCAAATGAAGGAATCGCAGTTGCTTCCATGCTGTTGGGCGATCCAACGAAGAGGAATTGAGAGGCGGGGTTGATGATTTTGAGCTCATCAGCTATGGCAACAGCAGGGGATATGTGGCCACCGGTACCACCTGCAGCAAAAGCGACACGAAAAGCGTCATGTTGGGACAAATGGGTGTCGGTTTCTGGGGTGTTGGATTGTTTGAGGGAGAGACAGTAGGTGGGTTTTAAGAGCCTTAAATGGAGAAAAGAGAGGTTAGAAGTGGAGGAAGAGGTGGAGAGGGAGGGGTAAAATGGGAAAGTTGAGAGAAGAGAGATGGAAGCCATGTGGATTAAAAGAAGAAGAAGAAGAAGAAGAAGTTAAGAGAAATGCATTTGAGTTGAGAGTTGAAATGGGGAGAGAGTGAGAGTTGAGAAGAGACAAAGAGGGTGGGCGACCATTACAGTACTTAGGATTTTGGAAAGCTGCGTTTTTGGAGCATCACTTTGAAATTTCATTTTCTTGTTTTGACAATTTTATGAACTGATGGGAGATATTTTGATAGTGTGAGTTTCACTTGAATTATGGGTTGGATAAACGACCCAAGGTTTGGCTTAATGACATTTCCCACCTAAAAAGTTTTAAAAGACCACTTTTTCACCCAAAGTTAATATTCCGTTACTATCCAAAACCGATTTTGGTCAACTTTGACATAAAAAATTATCTCAGTCACCACTATTTGAATCTCTGGTCTTCTCTCTACAAAACCCCCTCACTTTGGCATCTGATTTCTCACTGATTGTTAGTTACCGTAAAACTAGGGTTTTCTATTAACTATTCTTAGTTGATTTCGGCGATGAATATTCAATCGGTCAAAACCATTTGATCCACCGGCCTCCTCTCTACAAAATCTCTTTTACCTTGACTTCTGGTAACTCGCCGAGCGCCGGTTGAGAAAGTGAAATATATTTTAAGTATTGACGGAATTTGGGTGGAAAAGTGTCATTAAGGCAAACCTTGGGTGAGTAAAAGCGTTTACTCTGAAATTAAAGAATCAAACTAATGATAAATATAATTTTATGGCTACAAAGTAAAATGCATAATTTAATATGATGTATGAATCTCGAGATGTCAACAAAAGTAAACTGGCCTTAACCCAAGATCATGTGCAAAATTATTAACATTTTATTTGAAATATAGATCTATCTATAAAGTCTATGACATTTTAATATCGTATTAAATGACCACGTTAGGCTTTTCTATGTGATTTTAAATTTAATTTTTTAGTTTTCTATAATCAAAGTTTAATATGCATAATAAGATAATCAATTTGAGGAAAGGTAATTGTCTTCCTACTCTCCACTGTTTGGGCCTAAAGTTATCTGGTTTCTTGTTTCACTCAGCCCAGCCTTCGAACTCTTTTTGAATGAGTTGACAGCCGAGTCAAAATGTGGATGCGAAACGAATTCCAATTTCCAATTTCCAAGTCAAGTCAACAACTTCTTCTTAAGAAACGTTTCGGGTGATAGAAGAACTGTTCATTATATTCGTACGTTTCAGAAAGTAACTTTCAAATGCTTTGAGTTTAATAAAACTGGGACGTTTGGTTCTTGGTTTATTGATAAATAAATAATTTATCAAAATAAGAAATATTTAAGGACAACTCATCTTTATTGTTTTTATTTTTCCTGCCTTGAATTTAGTGGAAGGTAGCGATAAAATGGTGGGGAGGAAAGAAATTATGGTCCGCTGTTAATTACATATACAAAATAATATTATTGAAGATGATTGCATCTGGGCTATCAAGGACTGTCTAAGTTTTCCTCTTTTTATTCCTACTCAATGCCCCAGTCTACAGGGTGAGACCTCAAATTACATGGAGTCCCGTGAAGCGCCCGACAAAAAAACAATCCTCTTTTCATATTATTACGACCCAATGCCCCGGTCTACAGGGTGAGACCTCCAATTAAAAATTTAAATGTGGTCCAGGGAAGCTCCCGGCAGGAAACGTCAGAAATGAGTATATATAACAAGAGCATGAGAGGTTCAGTTCACCAGTTCTATCTCTTTTAAGTTCTTGTGCATCTACATTTAATTAACAATGGAGAATAAGTGCTTTAGTTTCCTTTCATTATTGTTTGTTTAGTGTTTCATGGCTACTTTTGCCATGACTGCGAAAAACTTAATAACGGATCAATCTGCTCTTCTCCAATTCAAATCCCATATCACTTCCGATCCTCGCCCTCTCTTAGCTTTTAGCTGGTCCATTTCTAATCCAGTCTGCCACTAGGTTGGGATTTCCTGTGTTGCTCGCCATGGAAGAGTCAGAGCCTTGAATCTTTCATCTATGGATCTTGGAGGCACTATTCCTCCACATCTTGGCAATGTCTCCTCCCTGGGCTATCTTGATCTTAGTCACAACAATTTCCATGGCCTTCTGCCAAATGAATTGAGGCAATTACACCGACTGAGAGTCTTTAATTTCGGAAAAAATAACTTGAGTGGGGACTTTCCATCCTGGATAGGTATCTTATCCCAATTCCACTTCTTGGGTCTTTACATTTTACAATAACAGTTTCACTGGCGCCATCCCCCCGTCTCTCTTCAACTTATCAAAGCTGGAGATTTTGAGGTCAAGCTACAAGAACATTGAAAAGAGTATTCCTTCTGAGATTGGGAATCTTTCCTCAATACAAACTATTTCTTCATCATTCAATAGCCTCTCTGATATTCTTCCATTTGAGATTGAAAACTGTTGATGTTTGATTTTGACATCAACTACTCGCACGTGTAAAGTGCTAAGCAGACTTAGAAAATCATACGTGATATGGGAATATGAAATAAAATAATACATGAAAAGTGATATTTAAAGTGGTTTGGATGCTCAAAAGCGAATCATACGTCCATTGTTATTGTATTAATAAAAGGGTAAAATCATGTTGCGAGTAGCGAGCTGAGTTATAATTTAGAGAGAATACAAAGAGAGAGAGAGAGAATGAGTGTAAGCTATTTTAGAGTAAGATTAGTCAATCCTGCAAATGAGAGGGAAGACCTCTATTTATAGTGTGAGAGTTCAAGGTAATGATTGCAAATCTGCAACTGGGTAGGTGTCGTGCAAATCCTTCTTTGCTTCCCATTGGTTACTTGCCCGAGAGATATCCTCAACCTGGTTAGGGTTTGGACACGTGGGCGATCTCTAACCACTTGCAAGCCTGACACTCACCTACTGCGCTGACATGAACCATACCCCATGCGTCAGGCACGACGTGGCCGCGTCTGGACGACACAAAACTTTCCTGAGCCCTGATTGGCCCTTAAGCTGACGAGATTCCATGTCAGCTCTAACTTTTCAAGCATAACAAAAACCTTCCGAATATGAAAATAATCAATATTCAGCACAATTGGCTCTCGGGTTCAATACCTTCAAACACCTTTAACATTTCTTCTCTACAAATTATTGATTTAAGATTCAATAACCTATTCGGCAGTTTGCGTAATGATATGTGTAATGGAGGTGTTTCAAAACTTGGGTCCCTTTATTTATCCTCAAATGATTTAGTTTGCCAGATCCCCGAATGTTTAATTAGGAGACTGCAAAGAGCTTCAAACCGTGACATTGGCATGGAATAAATTCACAGGAAGCATACCGGAAAGCGTTGGAAATTTGAGCAAGCTCATGAATGTGGCTATTGAGAAGAACAACCTAACAGGTGTATTATTTTCATCTTTGACCATGCATAGATCTCTAGAAACTAGCTTATTAAATTATGTGCTGTTGGGAGGATTGTATTTTTTTTAGTCTAACAAACAATGTCACTGCAATCTAGTTAAAAATTAAATATAGAAACTGGGATTTAAATGGTCACATATCTGATAATTAGTTACTGAGTTAGAGATTTAGTTTATAAATAAGACTTGAATCCTAGTAACTAGACCCCTTTTGGGTGACATTTACTAAACAAAGTGCTATGTCCTTAATGTGTGTGTATTTGGAAACATAAATTTTGTTCGTACTCTAGGGTTTACTGACTAACTCTAATTAAACAATTTAACTATCAATTTAGGAATCAATTAATAGAACTATGAGCAAATAAAGGAAATCAGCAAAGAACACAAGACACAACAATTATAGTGGTTCGACTTTGCAACCTACATCTACTCGCCAAGGCTCACAGTAAGGTATTCTCATTGAAAGCCAAAAAGTACAGAATAATGAATAAAGCAGAGAAGAAAACTTTACAGAAGGGAAAGAACACACCCAATCTGAAAACCCTAGGTTTTCTCTAATATGAGATCTGCATTTCTCCTCCATCAATCAATGTTAAATACACATGCACCCTTCCTTGATCAGCCTCCACTTATCTTTGATTTGTCCATAGCCGTAAGATGAATAACAATCTGGAAGATTCTTTGGAGTCATGAATTTGTTGAGGTAAAGAAAGAGAAGAGAAGTTGAGCATGTGAAGTGTGATAGCCAAATCATGATATGCATAAGAGTTTGCCCAAAACGCTGTCGCACCATTTGTTTTGACTCTTAAAACCAAAGTTGACTTCCACCGTGGTACATAAGAAGCCACATCATCACAATTCTCCACCTTGGCTTCTTGATTTGACACCTTATATGGCCTTGGAATGTATATGTTCACTCTTGAACTTGAAGAAGGCTCATACAGAGCCTATGTTTTTCAACTGGAACTAGTTTAGTGAACATATCAGCAGGGTTATGCGAACCATTAACTTTTTCAATCTTGATTTCCCTTTTTTCGATCATTGCCCTAATGAAATGAAGGCGAACATTTATGTGTTTGGTTCTTTCGTGGAACACTTGGATTTTGCAGAGATCGATTGCACTTTGACTATCACTAGTGATCATCACTATTTGTTGTTCAATTCCCAGCTCATTTGCAAGACCTTTCAACCAAGTAGCTTTCTTTGCTGTCTCTGTCAGTGTCACATACTCTGATTCTGTTGAAGATAGAGTAACCATATGTTATAGCTTGGATTTCCAACTAACAACATTTCCCTACAGAGTGAATACAAAACCTGAGGTTGACTTCCTCAAATCCATATCTCCTACATAGTCTGCATTTGCAAAACCTTCAACACAACTGTTATAACTTTGGTTTTTCTTAAATACGATGCCTATTGATCTGGTTCCCTTCAAATATCTCATAATCCACTTTAGAGCCATCCAGTGAGACCTTCCTGGATTGCTCATAAACCTGCTTACAAGACTTACCGAAAAAGCCAAGTTTGGTCTTGAACTCACCATCAAGTACATTAGACTCCCCAGTGCACTTGCATAAGGAACATCTGCCATCTTAAACTTTTTTCTTCATTTGTGGGCTTTGCTCATGTGAAAGCTTTAGGTGAGCTCCAGAGGAGTTGGGACAGTCGTTGCATCTTGCATGTTGAACTTATGCAAGATTTTGTCAGCATAGTCTTGTTGAACTACTTCAGGCTTCCAGATCTCTATTTCTGATAATTGATATACCAGGAATTTTCTAAGCTTCCCCAACTCTTTCATTTCAAATTGGTGTTCAGTAGCTTCTTCATCGAAACAACTCACTTTTATCATGGCAAGCCACAAGCATTCATCCACATACAATAATAAAAAAATTTGAGTCAGATCAGAGATTCTTTTAAAATAGAAACAACTGTCAAATTACATCTATCAAATCCAATTTCAATCATAAAGAATCAATTTCTTATACCATTGTTGTGGTTACTGTTTAAACCATATAATGATTTTTTTAACAGACAAACTTTACCAGTACACTGTTTTAACCTTCAGGTTGTTCCATTAAGATGCTTTCTTCTAAATCCCCATGCAAAAGGTTGTCTTCACATCAGTTGTTCTAATTCCAGGTTGAATTGAACTACAAGTGAGAGCAGTACCCTGATGGATGTATGCTTGACCATTGGAGAAAAGATTTCATTATATCAATCCTCTACTTGTGTAAATCCTTTTGCACTAACCTACCTTGTACCTAGCGCTTCTTGAGAGGCTATCCTGGTTTTCTTTTGAAAATTCATTTGCATTTACCACCTACTATCTTTTGGTTTACAACCAAAATCCAGGTGTTATTCTTCATCAGAGAATCTGTTCTTCCTCAATTGTCTCTTTCCATTCTAAATTTAACCACTCTCTATCTTTTGGTTTATCAACCAAAATCCAGGTGTTATTCTCATACGAGAATCGAGTCTTCTCCATTGCTTTCTTCCATTCTAATTTTTCAAGTCTTGAAACTGCTTTTTGGAAGGTTTTAGGCTCATCATTCATTTCTTCCCTCCCCATGAAGTGCATAAACACCTAGTCTCATAACTTAGTCATTGGGAGTTTGATTGTTTTCGTTCTATCTCTTGACAACTGATAAGCTTCAAGTTTGATACTCTCCAACAGGTGCCTCTTGATCTACTTCATGACCAACACTTGGTTCATTCTCAGAAGTATTTAAGTCATCAACTCACCTTGTTCAGACCTGGACTAAGATTAAGTCCTCACTTCTAGTTCTAGATGGTCCAATCTGAATAACAGCCCTTTGATACATCGATTCACCTTCCAGACCAGGTAGAATATCTTCTCTAAAGGCAACATCTCTACTTACAATACACTTATTAATTCTAATCTAAACTTATAACCTTTAACTCCATCTGGATACCTAAGAAGACGCATTTAATGGCTCTAGGTTTAATTGTCCTCCTTAACATGAACAAAGCTAGACACCCAAAAACTCTAAGATTTTCCGGTTTACAGGATGACTAGCCATTTTTTCAAGTGAACATTAAAACCTATAGCTAAGAAGGTGTTCTTTTATCAAATAGACTACTGTATTGGTTGCTTCTGCCTATAACTTACTGACAACTTAGAACATGCAGAATGCTTCTAATTTTTCTAAATGTGTCTATTCATCCTTTCACAGAACTTTCTGTTGTTGATTGTGTCTAACTGTCTTAGTCTAACTACCCATGAACTCTGTAATATTATTGAATTCCTCATTGAAAATTCTAAACCATTGTCAGTCCTTATTTCTTTAGTTTCTTTCCATTTTGATTTTCAACCATGGTTTTCCATTCCTTAAATCTAGAAATGCTTCATCCTTGGTTTTGAGGAAGATCCAAACATACCTAGAGTAGTCTCTACAAAGCTAATAAAGTACCTACATCCTCCAAGGAATAATGCCTAGATGGCCCCATACATCAGAATGCACATATTCAAGTGGTGAGTTTGTAGTGTTGTCTAGTCCCAAATTTCACTCTTGCCATTTTCCCAAAGCTGCTCACAAATGTTAGGTTTCTTGTTTTATCCCCACATAGTAGGTTTTGCTTACTAAGTTCTCCTAACCTCCTCATTGACATGGCAAGTCTTGGGTGTCACAAGGTGGTTTTATCTTGCCCCTCAGTTGACCCACAGCAGCCACTCCACTATCATTTCTACATTTCAACATATAGACCTTTTTTCTTTTTAGCCTTCATAACTATCAAAGACCCTTTCAAAACCACAGACTCCCATTGTAGCCTTATAACTTAGACCTATAGAGTCTAATGTCCCAAGAGAGATAAGATTTTCTTGAGGTCAGGATATATCTACCATCAGTAAGGTTTTGGTTAATCCATTATGGAGATTCAGCAATATAGCCTTTCCCTATATGACAAACAACATTGTTCCCCATCATCACTTTCCCACATCTAAGATTGAAAGGAGCTAAACCACTCCCTTTAGGTGTCATATGATAGGTGCAACTAGTGTCTAAAATCCATTCATCCCTAACTTGCTTTTGAAATATTAAGACCTCTGAACTTTATAATCCTCTGATACTACCCCTGCACTATCTCCATCACCCTCCATCTCATATTTCTTCTTATTCTTCCTCTTAAGGCAATCTCTCCTAAGGTGATGCTCTTTGGCGAGAAAAATACTTCCTTTTCCAGTTTAGATTTTGACCTATGTCTTTTTGCCCACCTTTTTTTAATTCTGACTACAAGACCCTCACCATCACTCACATGTTTTTCTTATTCCTATTTTCACTATCCTTAGCTAAGATAGCCTTTACAACTTCTTCTAACTTCAGAGTCTTGTCTACCATATTTCAAGGTTTCTACAAAATTTAAATAACTTTGGGTAAAGAGTTTACAGGATCACAGGTTGATCCTTATCACATTTTCAACTGAGATGCTTTCTAAATCTTGTATATCTTAAGGAAGTCATCCTTATTATCCTTTAGTGATTTTGTTTCATCCATATTAAACCAAAATAGACTCTGTTTTGAAATAATCTATTAGGAATAGTTTTTGACTGTAGAGATCTAACCTGCTCCATATCTCAGTAGCACTCTTTTCTTTCTTCACTTCTCAAGTACTTTATCACCCAAGCCGAGGATCAGTGAGCTTTTGGCCTTGTTTAACATATCTTGCTTTCTGCAGTAGTCAAGGTGTTAGGTAACTCAGCTTCCCCCTTAGAGCTAAAGCCAAACCCTCCTTAATCAGCACTACTTTCATCTTCATTTTCCATAATCCAAAATCGTTTTCACCTGTAAAATTTACAAGCTCAAACTTAGTTGACTGTTTTTCTCCCAGATTCGAAAAACACTACAATAGAAAAGTAAACAGATAAGAAGCCCTAACTAAATTGAAACACGAGTAAACCAGGAAACCCTAACAGACCCTTTAACCAGGCTCTGATACCAATTTGTTCGTACTCTAGGGTTTACTGACTAACTCTAATTGAACAATTTACTATCAATTTAGAATCATTATAGACTTGAGCAAATAAAGGAAATCACAAAACACAAGACAAACAATTATAATGGTTCACTTTGCACCTACATCCACTCTCCAAGGCTCATAGTAGGGTATTCTATTAATAGCCAAAAAGTACAAAATATGAACAAAGCAGAGAAGAAAACTTTACAAAGGGAAAGAACACACCCAATCCGAAAACCCTAGGTTTCCTCCAATATGAATCTGCATTTCTCTTCATCAATTGATGTTAAATACATATGCACCCTTCCTTGATCAACCTCCACCTGTCTTCGTTTTCTCCATAACCGTAAATGAATAACAATCTAGAAGATTCTTTGAGTCATGAATCTGTTGAGTAAAGGAGAAAGAAGTTGAGCATAAGTGTGATAGCCAAATCACGATATGCATAAGAGTTTGCCCAAAACGCTGTCGCACCATTTGTTTGACTCTTAAAACCAAAGTTGACTTCCACTGTGGCAATAAGAAGCCGCATCATCACAAATTTGAATGGCCTAAGTGAAGAATATCTACCAAGGAAGTTACACAGATGAATTTGAATAAGAAATGCTCAAAACATATCATATAGGCGCCTCATTGGCTATCAAATAGATGTAAATTAGTGAACTAAGCTTTCTTTTAAGCTTGACGAAGATTGAGAGGTTGGGATAATCTTGAATCATTTACAGGTCCCCTTCCGTCTAGCGTCTTAAATATTTCAGCTTTGGAGATCATTTATCTTTTCAAGAATAACTTATTTGATAGTCTTTCTGCGGATATCTGCAATCATCTTCCAGCACTTCAGCAGCTTGATTTTTCTCGTAATGTGATCAGCGGCACTATTCCAAAGAATATCAACAACTGTACTGCTCTCAATATTTTAGATCTGCAAGAAAATCAATTGACAGGTACGTATACCATCTAAACACTTCAAATTAATTATAACTTATTTAATGATAGTACATACTAGATGCACACTTTTGTTTGACGTATCTGTCATTATTGAAATGTGAATGATGAACCGGAATGGATGAGCTTAGCTCATATAGAGTTAACAGAGTTGGAAAAGTTACTATATATCTAAAGAGGAAAGAAGAATTAGTACTTTTAAAAATGAAACATGTGTAGTAATATGATCTTGTCTTCAGATGATCTGATTTGGTTATTAGTACTGTTGATAAAACAATCTTGATTTTGATTTGTTATTGCATCTCATAAATTCTCCTTTAAGCAAGTCTAACGTTCAAAGCTTTATGCATCAAATTTTTGAACTCCGGCAGGTGAAATTCCAGATGAGATCGGCAATTTGCAGAATCTAAATGAATTATATTTAGTGACAATAGCTTCACTGGTGTAATTTCAGCCTCAATCTTCAATATTTCAACCATAGAGACCGTTTTTCTAGCTTTGAATCACCTTTGGGGCCATCTACTATCAAGCTTTGGCTGCTGGCTTCCGAACCTCGAGTATCTTATCATGGGAGGAAATAAACTTAGCGGAACAATCCCCAAATCCATCTCCAATGCTTCCAAACTCATTATGATAGAACTGTCCTTCGACTCATTTTCCGGCCTTATTCCCAATACATTTGGGAACTTGAGACTCCTTGAATGGCTTAACCTTCGCGGTAATAACTTGACTACTGAATCACCAACACTGAGTGGAACTTTCTCTCTTCTTTGACAAATTGCAGAAAACTTATAAGATTTCTTGAATTAAATTCTAATCCATTGTACGGAGTCCTTCCACTTTCAATCGACAATCTATCTGCATCACTTCAAGATTTTCATGCAAATAATTGCAAGCTCAAGGGCAGCATTCCTGTAGAAATTGGTAACTTGTATAGTTTGCTGGATTTAGAACTTTCGAGCAATGACTTGAACGGATCTATTCCGTCTACTGAGAGAAAATTGTCCAGCCTCCACGGTCTGGACCTCAGTAATAATAATTTGCAGGGATCCATTCATCTGAGCTTTGTCGCTTAGAGAAGCCGAATAATTAGACTTGAACGGTAATAATCTATCCGGACATATACCAGCGTGCTTGGTGAGTATGATTTCTCTAACATATATCTTTTCTCAGACTCCAACAGATTGGCTTCAAATATACCATCGTCCTTATGGAGTCTTAAGGACATCCTGAAAGTAAATTTGTCATCAAATTCTCTAAATGGTTCTCTCTTTTCAGATATACAAAATTTAAATGTCAGAGTTCTAGATTTATCATGAAATCAATTATCCGGTAATATTCCAGTCACCCCTGGGGACCTTGAAACTCTAGAAACTCTATCTTTAGCAAGTAACAGATTTGAAGGCTCTATTCCCAGCTCATTTGGCACTTTGATAAGCTCGAAATCCTTGGATCTCTCAAACAATAGTCTCTCAAGTGAAATTCCCAAATCATTGGAATCGTTCTTATATTTAAAAAATTTTAATGTGTCTCTTGATAGGTTAGAAGGAGAAATTCCCACCAAAGGACCTTTCAAAAACTTTTCAACACAATCATTTTCATTAAATCATGCATTATGTGGATCACCAAAGCTACCTCTATGCAAGGGTGGCACCATCAAACGATCTAAGACAACCTCTACACTTAAATTGAAATATATTTTGCCTCCGATCTTGTCAATTTTATTGATACTGTAAATGTGAAGACCAAAACGGTACCGCATCACTTAACCAACACGCTGTCGTTTCAAGCATGAATCTGGACCATCAGTTTTGAGAAGATCCAACGGGTGTGATTAGTCCATAGTGGTCAACGGTATATAAGTGAACTTTCTCTCTTTTGTTATGCGTCTGAAAAATTCGATTAAACTGTTTTAGGTTTTGTGCTCTGCTAGGGTTCATCCTTATTGTGAAATCTTGGGTCTGTGTAACTGATTGAGTGAGTGATTGGTCATTCTGTTAGAGGGGTTGTGTCTCTCTGTTGGCTGGGATTACAAGTGTATAGGTTCCAGGGCTATTAGTTACCAGATAGGGTGATTTCGGGTTTGATTGGATCTTTCGATCTTGCGTCTGTAATCTGTAAAATACTTTTCTGATAGTGCAGTGAGCTTCGATCTTTCCGGAGCTCAACGTGGACGTAGCCTTCCCAATCTTGGAAAGGTGAACCACGGTAAAATTGTGGTGTTCTTGATCTTGTGTGATTGTGTTTGATTTGGTTAAAATCTGTGGTTTGTGAGTGTGTTATTATAACAGATAGTGATTGTCATCATTGTCTTCATAAGGTGTTGGTACAGAAGAAAAAATTCTCCAATTGATGAAGTTGATTTGTTACCTTTAACAACATGGAGGAGAACAACATAGCTAGAAATTCAACAAGCAACCGATGGATTAAGCTAGTGTAACTTGCTTGGTACAGGTAGTTTTGGTTTAGTCTTTCAAGGGACACTTTTAGATGGGACTAACGTTACAATAAAGTTTTTCAATTTGCAAGTAAAGAGAATATCTAGGAGCTTTGATTTTGAATGTGAAATATTGCGCACCATTTGTCATCGAAGTCTCACAAAAATCTTGAGCAGTTGTTGCAATATTGATTTTAAGGCCTTGATACTTGAATTCATGTCCAATGGTAGTCTAGAGAACTGGTTGTATTCTCACAACTATTTTCTAGATATGCTGCGAAGGTTGAATATAGTGATAGTTGTTGCATCCGCTCTTGAGTATCTCCATCATGATTATTCAACACCTATCATCCACTGTGATTTGAAACCCAACAATATCCTACTGGATGAAGATATGGTTGTACATGTGAGTGATTTTCGTATTGCAAAACTCTTGAATGATGGAGATGCGAAGACACCAACCATTACACTGGCCACTATTGGGTATATGGCACCAGGTGATGTTTCAACTCTAAATCTCCAATTTATACTTGATATACTCACAATTAGTTTTAAGACGCCATATACTGCCTATAATAAATTAGAATAGTATTTATTTGTCATTTATTTTTATAATGAAATCAAATATAAATTTTGCAGAGTATGGATCAATGGGGATTGTTTCCACAAGAAGTGATGTCTACAGCTTTGGTGTTTTGTTGATGGAAACTTTCACAAGGAAGAAGCCAACAGATGAGATGTTTGCTGGAGAAATGAGTTTAAAGCATTTGATGGAGGAGTCATTGCCTGATGCAGTGACTGAAATTATGGATGTCAATTTGTTAAGAGAACAAAATGGTTTTGTTGCCAAAGTGAATTGCATGTTAAGCATCATGGATTTGGCTCTGCATTGTTGCATGGAGTTACCCGAATAGAGGATAAATATGAAAGATGCCTTAGCAAAATTCAAGAATATCAAGTTGCAGTTTCTAAAAGATGTTAGGGTACCTAATCAATTTTGATCCTTATGTATGTTATTTATGCTCTTAATTTCTTACTTAAGATAGTTCTAGTTAATGATTTTCTAGTCAAACATTGAATATAATCGTTTCTGAACCAGCTTCATTTTCTAATGTCGAATGGAAAAGTGTCAAAAGTGGCCATATGTGTCCGGTAAAATTTTATCATTCATTCATTTTATTTCGTTTATTATATTACATAACTATATGCTCGAATAAGAGTGCGGGAATTGTTGAAACAATTGCTACATCCAAGAAGTAATTGTAGTTCATGACTAGAAAAGTACTTGAATGATCCTTGTTATTGGTTCTGCTTCAACCCCTCTTTAATATATATGATACGAAACATGATAAAATGTTAAAGACTTTATCTCTTGATTTTTTGAAACAAGAACAAGAATCCCTTATTGTAAAATCTACCATTATTACATAATTAGCAGTGTGAACAGTTAGTGGGATCAAGCTCTAGCTGTTTTCTCTTGATGCAGAGACAGAGAGGGTGGGCGGCCATTATAATACTTTTGAAAGCTGCTTATTGGGAGTTGCACTTTGAAACTTCATGACTTCATGTCTTCATCTTCTAGTTTGTTTGTTTGTTTGTTTGTTTTTTTATGGGTAAATGTGTGAATAATTTGATTGTTACAAGTAAATTATTTTCTACTATTCGGATTTATATATAATACCAATGAATTCATATGATATTTTGATAGTTGTAGAACTTTCTTATGTAAATGTCTAATAAAAAATCAAATGCATATATTTGAGATATAGTGCTAAGCCCATAAATTATAATGGACATGCTGTGGAATCCTTGCTAAATTTTATGGTTATCTGTATCATCGATGACACGAACCTTAACTCAATCTCAATGTAAAAGGTAGACGGACATCAAGAAATTTATTAGGGTGCAAATGAGAATGTCACCAAAGTGTTCAAGCAAAGACGTGAAAACAAAACATACCGAACGCGCTTACTCTATATACCATGCATATATTATATACAGAATAAACGAAACATCTATAACAATTAATCATGATTCATGAACCACCAAAATTGATTAGTGTTGAAGTGAAGACTGAAAACGACACCGTTTTGTTACTTAAGTGAAACGCAGAGTTTTGGGACAGAATAAGTTGAACATCTTGACCATCCAAACTGTCCAGATCCAATAGCTGAGGCTTGTCAAAGAGGGTCAACGGTATAAAAGACAGATGAACAGTCATTTGTGCAGATCAGTTGTTAGGTTTTCTCTTGTATTCGTATTTCTCTGTTCTTGATTAGGTTTTTTGCATCTTTGAGAATCATTGTAACTTGGGTAGATTGATTAAAAAGTATTAGTCAATGTGAGGGTGGTTTTTTACTCTTGTGACTTGAGGATTCCAGTTGAGTGTTCTTAGGTTTAGTTACTGGTTGATTTTTGAGTGAGATCAGAGAGGGTGTATTTGATTTGATTCTGTACTGTGTGGATCTTGTTATAGTTGGTAGTGCTGTGAGCTCTCCATTTCTGGAGCTCAACGTGGATGTAGATTATCCAATCAGGATAATCGAACCACGGTAAATCTTGTGTTCTTATGTTGATGATTTGTGTGGATGTTTGTTTAATTGATCTGGTGTTTAGTTTGTGTTTATTGACTGGTTCTAACAATTAGCTTTGCTCAATGTCTGATAATGCCTGTCTCCATCCCTCACCTAACACAGCCACTATCTTCATGAGTCTCACCCCCAAATTAATCTGAAACCAAAAAAGATTTTGGTCTCACTTTAAAAAAGGGGTGGGTACAAATTAAGTGAATACTAGATCTCCAGCGTTATCAAATAATTGATATGTTCCAAGGCTTCAAGCTTTGGGTACATGTTCGGATTAAGTGTATTTTTAAGACCTAGTTTTTCTCGATTAATTTTGTCCTTGAATAATGGATTTTGCGCTAGTTTCATTTCTAATATGTGCAATGGAAAAAGTCATTTGTTTAATTTATTTCGTTTATCTTCCTGTATTATTACATAACTATATGCTTGAATAAGAGTGCAGGGGTGGTTGAAACAATGATTTTTGACAGAATCTCGTATTGGAAATTAAGCAATGAATAAATAAAATTAAGAGAAATATATTTTATCTGTTATTCGTTGACAAGTAAACAAACCTAGTTTTTTTTTTTGTTTTTGTTTTAAGCTTTTCACATTAGATGTTTTTAGCTTTAAAAAAGCAGCAAGATAAAGCATTTAATTAAATTAAGAAGTTGTGCACTAAGGGTGTCAATTTTCTCTTTATCCTGTTATAATTTTCTTTAATTTGGAAGTAATTAAAAAGTGGAAGGGTCATCCACGAGTCAAGTTAGCATTATCTCCCCTTTTTATCGACCAGAGTTTTAAATTAATTGAGTAGATACAATTCTTTTTTGTGTGTGCGTTTGTAATTGGGCTGAGTTAATAAAAGTATAAATAGGTTTGTGAAAGAGGAGAGCCAAGACTCGAGTCTTGTTGTTGCTGTAATAATAAAGAGAGAAGACTTTGAAAAGATTGACTGAGTTTCAACTTTCAACTTATTATATAATAAAAGAAATGTCAAAAGAAACTCTTTTTTACTCGTGTCATGTCCGGCCAGCCCCAAGTCGATCTTATTTTTGTTTTCTTTCCATTAAAAACTCGTTCGTTTGTGAATTCTTTAAATTTGAGTCTGACAAACATCGTAAAGAGAGAGGGAAAGCAGCAATGTGCGGCTCCCATTTTATTATTAAAAATCTAAATTAGATACAATATAGGGTTTCCCTCATTTTTTTTTTTTTCCCCCTCATATTACAATATAATTTTTCATTTGGAATCTAGATTTATAATACAAAATTACAATAATAATCATAATTGATAAATTTAAGATAATTCTTCGAGACAACAAAATAAAAGATATTTTGAAGTATTTTCCAGATTAAAGATAAGCGCCTAATGTTACTGCAGTTCTTGTAATTCAAATATGGGAGTAGTGTAGTCAAACGAACCATGCAGTAGAATCTTTATGGTCTTCCTTGCAATTATTAATTAATTATGCAGCTTCTTGTCATCACTATAAATTCTCATCAATCCATCACATATCTCACTCACTTAATACGACCCACCATTTCACTTTTCAATAGAGAACATCAACTGCATCTAATTATGTTGCAGTGTTTGTTCACCATTTCATGTCTAGCTTAGTTATGCCTGCCAAAAACTTAACAACCGATCAATCTGCTGTCCTTCAATTCAAAGCATATATCACTTCCGATCTTCGCCGTGTCTTGTGTATAATTGGTCTATTTCTAATCCATCTGCCAATGTTTGGAATTTCTTGTGATGCTCGCCATGGAGGATTCACAATCTTGAATCTTTCATCAATGGATCTTGGAGGCATCATTCCTCCACACCTAGCAATCTCTCATTCCTAGTGAATCTTGACCTTGGTGACAATAATTTCTATGGCCATCTACCAAATGAACTGGGACAATTACCTCGATGAGAGGCTTTTCTGTCGGCGACATAAAATAAGTGGAGTTGTTTCAAAATGGATTGGTAGCTTATCTAAAATCCAATTTTTGTATCTTTATAATAACAGTTTCACCAGTACCATCTCGCATTCTCACTCCAATTTAACAACACTAGATTCTTGAGTCTATGAGGCAATAATATCAGGAAACGTATCGTCAGAGATTGGGAAGCTCACCAATTTGAAAATTTTTCACATGGCAAGAAACCACCTTTCAGGCACCATACCTTGGAGTAGCATGGGCAACATTCCTCATTACACAGTCTTAGTTTAACCAACAATAGCTTGTTTGGCAGTCTACCCGATGTTATTTGCAATCATCTTCCAAACCTTGAATCGCTTACTTTATCCTTCATGGACTTTCTGGCCAGCTTCCGACGAGTTTAGATGATTGCAGCAAGCTTCATACATTGTCATTGTCATATATAAATTCACAGAACACATACAACACCTGTTGGAAATTTGACTAAGCTTATCCGTTTGTAACTTAATCACAACAACCTAGCAGGTATACTATTCCCACTTTGGTAATTTTGAAGCATATAGCTGGTGTGCATGAGTGTCCATTAACACTATATAGTATTATAAATTTTCTTCAATTAGTATGTTATACTTTAAAAAAATTTAAAACTTAAAAAATAAACATGCAAGCATTTATTTATACTTTCTTCAATACAATGATAATAATATTATAAAAGCAATCGGTCTGTGAAATCCAATCAGTTTGGTACCTTAGAAAGGTTTGATAGAAATGAAGTTATACAATGACAATTTTCATATTTAATGCCTTGTAACTGTACACTTGGCCAAAAGCCCTCAGTTTGAAGCACCAACGTTTGTCCTCTGGCAGGTGAAATTCCACAGGAGATTGACAACTTGCAAAGTCTACAGTTTCTAGGTCTTGGTTCCAATAGTTTAACTGGTAATATTCTTCTCTCAAATTTAATATTTCAGCCATTACTTTATTATAGTTATATTTGTTATTAAAAAAAAAAAAATTGTGGTAACCTTAACTTAAATATTGTGGTAAAAAAAAAAAAAATTACTATACGTTATGAATTTTAAGTAAGATAAAAAAAAAAAAAGAATTAACTTTACATTGTTAAGTCTGCATAATGCCGGCAAATCATTATGTTCAATAAGTTAACACTCATATAATCGGTAACCATTTAGTAGCTGGTAAGACTTGAAATTTTTTAAAAGTATTAATTAAAATATGTTTGTGTGAGGTTTATTTTTTTACTTTGGATCTTGAATTTACAGCTGGGCTTCTTCCGTCAGCTCTCTTCAATATTTATTCTTTGGAGTTCATTTATCTTCACAACAGTGGCCTATTCGGTAGTCTCCCCGGTATCTGCAATCATCTTCCAGCACTTCAGTTCCTTGGTATTTCTGGTAATATGATCAGCGGCACTATTCCAAAGACTATCAACCAAGGTTCTGAAACCCGGACCGGACCGGACAGTCCCACCGCCACCGTTTGCATTTCCGGTTTAAATAAAGCAAATAACTGGGATTTACGATCAAACCATTTCAACACCGCGGTTGGACCGTTTCACTGTAGCAAACCGATGGTCCAACCGGTATTTACACATTTCCGGTCCTCACCGCCCATCCGGTTTAACACATGAAATGAGGAAAAAAAATTTAAAAAATTAAAACTACAGTTGCTCATGCTCAGTTGCTCACAGCCGCACCACAAACTCACAAAGTCAAAGTGTCAGACTTTAACAATTTAATTTTCATTTTTCAATTTGCTATTTTGCTTTTGAGTTTTGAGCTACAGATCAGATACAGAGTCGTCTTGCACTCTTGCGGTCTTGCCCCTTCTTCAGTTTTTCATCTTGATTGCACTTGCCAGTCTGCCATTCGCGATCTCCTCCACTCTCCAGTCTATCAGTTTTTCATCTCGTTTTGCAGTAACATTCGCGATCTCCTCCACTCTCTAGTCTATCACTTTTTCATCTTGGTTTGCAGTAACATTCGCGATCTCCTCCACTCTCCAGTCTATCACTTTTTCTGTTTTTCATCTGTTTTTGATGGTTTTTAAACTTTAATTAGGTGGAGAATCTGAATTTTTTTTGCCATTTTTGCGTTTTGCTTATTTCAGTATACTGATATCAGCATGATATCATGCTGGCGTCACCGGTCGGACCAATCGTCTGACCGGTCAGACCGTTCGAACCAGAAACCGGCCGTTTGGCCGAGTCGGCTTCCGGTCCGGTTTTCAAAACTTGCTATCAACACTGTACTTTTCTAGAAATTTTAGATCTGACGAAAAACCCTGACAGGTACAATCTTGGCTTCCATTTATGTTTTTTTTCTTAACTAAAAATTTATTTTATTTTATAACTGAATCTCATAAACTCGTTTGGGTGCGTTTGGTTCAGGAAATTTTGGATTACTAGAAAATTAGATTACTTTGAGATTCTGGGAATCTTTAGGAAAATGTGTTTGTTAGTTGGAATAAATGGTGGTATGTTTATTAATAGTTTAGTTGGGAGGATAATTTGGTAGGTTTGTTATTTAAATTATTAAATTGTCCTCTTTTTAAATGTTATATAATATTATTTTTATTATTAAGTTTGAATAATTCTTTAAACCTTCAACATTTCAGATATAGCTAAAACACCTCGCTTATATAAAACTTTATTTATAACAAAATCACCCCCACCACCCCAAGCCATTACCTGCCATCGCCGTCTGCCGTTGGAAGTCGCCCAAAGAAGCTAGAAAATGCACCGTTTAGATCGAGTGCCCTTGGGCTCTTCGTTGATGGAGAAGATGAGATCAAAGGAGATGGATGCAGAGGAAGGTGAAGAACGGTGGCGTGTGAGATGGAGACCAGAATATCTGGCCATTAACGGCCATATCTCATCCAGATATGGCCTTTTCGACATCAATATGGTCAGAAAAGGCCATATTCGAGCCTCTCGATGTCTCTTGGCTACTCACGGCGATTCCAGGCGACTTCCGATGCCTTCTAGAGGCGGTCGGCTGTGGTTTGGTTGGAGGCAGGCAGTGGCATGTGGGTGTGGTGGCTTGGGTGGGTTTGCAATTTGTTTAGAATTTAACGGTAATTTGTCCAAAAAGTTAATTAATTATGGTGAAATAGTAAAAGCTAGAATCATGTAAATAAATTAAAAATAAGGGTATTATTGTCCTAAAATTTTATTAATAAGGGATAAATTGCAACAAAAATAAATTACCTTGGTAATGGTATAATACTTAAGAAAATGGAAGTTGTCAGATTACCTCCATATTACCAATAGTAACTACAATGATATTTAAGATTACTGGAATCTTATATTACTTGACAATCAACGTGGTAACAAGTAATATGAGATGATATAACCCCAGTAATCTCATATAACCTCTGTCAAATGCCCCATTTAAGGTATCCCAAAAGCTAAAGGCTTATGCATTAATATTGCATTTTGGCAGGTAAAGTCCAGAAGAGATTGGGAATTTGCAATGTCTACGATTCTTGGTCCTAGGTTCCAATGGCTTAACTAGTTAATTCCACATCAATCTTCAATATTTCAACCATAGCAATAATTATCTAGCCCTGAACAACATTTCGGGCTGTCTACCGTCAAGCTTTGGCCGTTGGCTTCCCGAACCTTGATACTCTTTCCATGGGTGGAAATAAACTTGTTGGAACAATCCCCAACTCCATGTCCAATACTTCCAAACTCACTTCGCTAGATTTGTCCTCAAATTCATTTTCTAGCCATATCCCAAATACATTTGGCAACTTGAGATTCCTCTAATGGCTTAACCTTGACTGTAACAACTTGACCACATAATCTCCTAATGCAGAATGGAGATTTCTCTTTTCTTTGACAAATTGCAGAGAACTAGAACTTTTTTACTTAGATTCTAATCCATTGTATGGTGTCCTTGTAACAGATAGCGCAGTGGACCCTTCTGAATACTTGGTTACAACATTCCTGTAGAAATTGGTAACTTACATAGCTTGCTGTTTTTAGACCTTTCGATGAATGACTTGAATGGATCTATTCTAACAACTGTGGGAAGATTACCCAACCTCCAAGATCTAAGCCTCAGAAATAACAATTTGCAGGGATCCATTCCATATGAGCTTTGTGACGCAGAGAATTTCTATGGATATACTTAAGCGCCAATAATCTCTTTGAGTGCATACAACCATGCTTGGTGAGATTAATTTCTCTAAGATATCTTTACTTGGACTCCAACAGATTGACTTCTGATATACCGTCGTCCTTGTGGATTCTTAGAGACATCTTGGAAGTTGTCATCAAATTCTCTAAGTGGTTCCCTCTCTTCAGACCTACAAAATCTAAATGTCAGAGTTCTAGATTTATCAAAGAATCAATTATCAGGTGGTATTCCTATAACTCTCGGCCACATTGAAACTCTAGAAAACTCTATCTTCAGCTAACAATAAATTTGAAGGGCCTATCCCTACCACATTTGGCACTTTGATAAGCTTGGTATCTCTGGATCTCTCAAACAACAGTCTCTCGGGTGAAATTCCTAAGTCATTGGAGTTGCTCTCGTATCTCAAAAACTTTAATGGGTAATAAGTGAGAAGGAGAAATTCCCACAAAAAGATCTTTTAGAAACTTTTCAGCTCCATCATTTTTGTTAAATCATGCCTAATGTGGATTACCAAAGCTAGGCGTACCTCTGTGCGAGGGTGGCACCATCAAACAATCTAAGACAACCGCTACACTTGTATTGAAATATGTTTTACCTTTGATCCTATCAATTTTATCGATAGTGATTGTCATCATTGTCTTCATAAGGTGTCGGTACAGAAGAAAAAATTCTCCGATTGATGAAGTTGATTTGTTACCTTTAGCAAAATGGAGAAGAACATCATATCAAGAAATTCAACAAGCAACTGATGATTTTAGCGAGTGCCACTTGCTTGGTACAGGTAGTTTTGGCTCAGTATTTAAAGGGACACTTTTAGATGGGACTAATGTTGCGATACATGTTTTTAATTTACAAGTAGAGTGTGTACTTAGAAGCTTTGACATCGAATGTGAAGTGTTTCGCAACATTCGTCATTGGAATCTCATAAAAATCTTGAGCAATTGTAGTAGTATTGATTTTAAGGCCGTGATACTTGAATTTATGCCGANTCATATCATTGATTGATCACCCAGGATATTGATTTTTTTATATTTATTTTTATTCTTACCATCCTAATAATTTTTTATTCTTTAAAAACTTGCCATATACAGATCTAAGTTTAATTTGCAAAAATTTTATTGGAAAGAAAATTTTAAACTTGGACCGAAATATCTTTTCCACCCTATGTTTGGTGAAAAAATTTTCCCACCCCTGGTTTGAGAAACTATCGACGTTTCACCCAATTTTCTATTTTCAACGTTAAAGTTAACGGTGAAAGAGTATTTTCGTCCTTTTGCCTAACATATCTTTAGAAAAAGCATCAAGCCTTCTCTCGCACAAATGTTTTCTATTCACCAAAATAAAAAGAACAATATAAAAGAATAAAATATTTTTTCTTTTTTTAAAAAGGAATAACTCATGGCCAATAGCCCGAAGCCGACAACCATGGCCATTGGCCGACCATAGTCCAGATACTAGGTCTGCAAACTAACCCCTCACTTTCACAGCCACAACAAAAAGCATCGGTGAATACGCTCCACACCTTGCAGATCCGCGGTTTTTTCCGCACCTCCTGTTTCTCCAAATTCTTTCTTTTTTGTGTGTTTTTTCTATCTTGGGTTTGGGATTGATTTTAGTAGACAGAGGGGATGAGGTTTTGGAATGAGATTTTATTTCTTTGATTGTAGGTTTATTTGATTCTGGACTTATGTGAAAATGTTTTGCTTTCATGTTGTTTTGCAATGAGATAATTTTGGTGGAGTTGATGATGATAGAGACGGTTGCGAAATTGAATGAATTTCGTTTTCATCAATTTTTGATTAATTAAGTAGGTCGTTTTTTATGATTTTTAATTAAATAATATAAAAAATCATTTGCTTTAAAGTTTTGATGGCCGTGACGAAGGAGATGGTGGGCGGCGAGGATGATGATTTTGATTGTGATTTTAATTAGATTTTGAGCGTGGGACAGGCGCAAATTTGGTGTTCTTCAAAGGAAAAGACAGGAAGAAGATGAAAAAGATATTTTTTGAAGTACCAAAATGGTTTACGGATCTTGATTAGGTTTTGTTGTTCTTTTCTAAGCGGATTGACTCTTTTGACCCTTTCAGACTAACGCCAAGATAACAGAGTTAGGGTAAGGGTGGTCTGTGATACTATATTTGAGGTTTAAGGGTACACTTTGTTACAAAGCGGGAAGTCACCATCCAAGAGATACGAAAGCTAAGGGTTTGCTTGAGAGTTTTTTTTCCATGGTTTTGGGGGTTTTTTAATTAGACCGATTTTGATATGCTTTAAAATTATTACTTGCCAGGTTTTTTATACACTGGTTTTGACTTGCTTAAAAACCCCCAAAAACTAGTATAGTGTATTTTTGAGAGGTTTATAAACCTCCCAAATCTGGGTGTTTTGATTGGTTTTAAAATTTTATTCTATAAATATCTTATCCACTATAAAACTATCCCAATTATATCCAAAAAAAAAAATTTAATCATATTATGCGTGTTACCAATCATATTAAATATAAAATAATTTTAAGCAATCATACAAAAAAATTATTAAAATCTCATTTCTAGATGCTTTCTTGGAGAAGTGGAGTTAAAATTTTTCAATCATTCCAGATGCTGCAAAGAATAGCGAATAAGGATAAGAAGACTTTATCACATTTGAAGTTATAAAATACTAATAAGTAGAAAACAAATTAAAAACTCTTACTTTGTAATTGAAAAAACAAAACTGCCAAATACCGATTGAATTAGAGTATTTTTATGGGCATATATGTAAATTTATCATTTTAAAAAACTGTCAGAACCGTTGGAAAATAAACTCTCAAGCACAAGTTGGGTGTTTTAAAAACCCCTGCTCAAAACCGCTATTGTGGTTTACTCTCAAAATCGCTGCGATGGTTTATCCTCATAACCGCTACCATGAAACTCCTAAGCAGACTTTAAGGGTCCTTTGTGAAATATATTCCCTTTAAAGTGACAGCAAAGAAAAAGAGGGGGTAAAAAGAGAAAAAAATGGAAAATATGTGATAATTTATCCAATTCACCCCTCAAAAGGTTATTTGGTTAATTAAGCGATTGTCCCGTAGACTAAAATCACTGAACAACCATATGGCTATTGGTTAATAAGAATATTAAGAATGATAAATTACAAATATTATTTCTTTATTTTAAAGATTAATTTATATTTTTTTAATGAATTTTAAAATTATCATAATGTTAATAGTCTTAGCATAAGCCATGAGAATAAAAATTATGGAAATAAGTTACCATACTATTTTGGTACTACATATAAAGAGTAAACAACTTTTTTCTACCCAAATAATGTCTTCATGACACTTTCTCACCCACGGACTTTTAAAATACCACTTTACTACTCAATTTTATATTCCGTTTCCGATTTCGGCATCTTTGCAACCTTACACCACCACCATTCTCTTCCCCGATAGGGATGGAAAAAAAAAAAACCCGAAAATCGAACCGGACCGAAAGTCCAATTTTTTTCGGTTTCGGTTTGATTATTTAAAAAAACTGAATATCCAGTTCGGTTTTGGTTTTTGGTCAAATTAATTCTGATTAACCAGAACCGGTTTTTTGAACCGAATTTTTAAAAAAATTATATGTTTTGCATTTTTGGTTCTTGACTTTTTTGGGATTTTTGCAATTGCAAATTTGCAATCCCTAACTGGCTAACTCAGTAACTCTCAGTCACTCGGTCTCTCACTCTCACTCTATGTCTCTCTCAGTTCTAAGTTCTCACGTGGTCACGCCTTAGCCACACAAATTTCTCACGTCGCGTCGCCGCCAATCTTTGCTCACCAGTCAATAAGCTAACTCAGTAACTCCCAATCTCTCACTCTCACTCTCTGTCTCTCTCAGTTCTCAATTCTCACGCGGTCACGCCACCGATCTTTGCCCACCAAACACCAGGCAGTTGTAGTCACCATTCTTCTTTCTTTTGCTCACCAGTCACCAGTCACCGATCTTTTGCTCAACAGTCGACAGTCACCATTCTTCTTTCTTCACCAAGTCGCTGGCTCGCTGCAGTCGCCGTCTCAGTAACTCTCACTCTCACTCTCACTCTCTCAGTTCTCACGCCTCAGCCACAGCCAGTCTTAGGTACAAATTTCTTAAACTTTTTGCTATCAGTCGCTGATCTCCTTTGTTTACCTAGTTGCTGCAGTCTCCGTCTCACTAACTCTCACTCTCACTCTCTCAGTTCTCACGCCTCAACCAGCCTCAGGTTGCTGACGGGTCCCTGGTTTATGTTAGACTCAGGCCACCGGCCACGTTTGGGTTTCCCAGGTCCCTCCCGCGTGCCTACTACGTGACCTTAGCTATAGTTGCCATCGTCGCTCCAGTCTCCACATCGCCATCTGTTTCTAGTGCGTGACCTCATCTCTTTGCTTTGTAAGTTTTTTTAATATTGTAAGTTTTTAATTGGTATGTTATTTAGGTGTGAGCTTCCCATAGGGGATAATGTCTTTGGCTGTTTTTCTTCAATGATAAAATTGATCAATTGAGAGTTTTCCTTCGAAAGGCAAGTGAATGTTGAATGTCTTGGTTGGTTGTAGACTGGAATATGGATGTGACTGGGAGCGAGTGACATTAATTTTTAGTCTTAAACCCTTAAGTAAACATCAGAAACATTGGTGACTGGTGAGGTCCTTCAAGGTCTTTTAAGTATAGGGTAAAGTTCTAAATGAGTTATGAAAATACCCAAATTCATGTTGCCCTTAGTTTTTTCCTGATATCAACATCACTCTCTTTAACTGCTTAAGGTTTAGGGTAATCTGTTACATTAGCAGATTGCCTTTATACTTAAACATACTCTGTTATGTGTTTTCTTTAATTATGGGTATCTTTCACTAAGCCTAGTATTTAGCTAGTTTGATTAAATTCTCCATACTTTCTTTCATTTCATGTTTGGAAGCTCCTCTGCATTATATTTCATTTCAATGCCACACTAATAACAATTTAGTGTTAAACACATGTATTAAGTTGAAGAAATTCTGACTTCTTTTGATTTGTATTGTTTTCTTTGGTTGTGTAACATAAAGGCCTTTTGGGTGTTTGATTGTTTGTGGTTGCTGCCTACTGGTTAGTGATGATTATTTATGTGTTTTTTTTTTTTTTTTTGTTGTGAATTCTAGTTTTCAAAATGAAACAGTGCAATCCTATTGAAGGACTGAAAGAGGCATACGAGAAGTTGTCCTCTCCTGGGTAATTTAATTACTTCTTTTTTAGTGTAATGGTATTTTATTTTGTTCATTATTTTGATTGAATTTTGTGTATAATTAATTGTTTCAGAAATTCAAGTGAGGAAGTCCCAAGTACTACTGATTTAAGGAAGGTTAGTGAGTTTTATTACATTGGTAATTTTGTGTACATGTTGAAATGTTAGTTAATGCATATTCCTTTTTTATGCCATTATAGATATCTTTGACTAGTAAAAACAACACACCCACTTTTGACACTTCAAATGACACTCAAGCACCTACACCAAGACCACCCATACCTTTAGCTCCCAAACGTGTGAACTCTACTATTAGTAAGAAGAATACATCTGAAATGTGGGATCATTTCACCAAAAATGAGTGTGAGAATAAGGATGATTTGACGGCAACATGTAACTATTGTGGGAATGTTCTTGCTTGTTCAAGTAAAAGTGGTACAAGTTGTCTACATAACCACTTAAGTAGGTGTAAAAAGTATCATCTGAATGTGGTGGACAAGAGACAGAAGACGTTATTCTTTCAACAAGAATCATGTGACCTCTCAAGTGATGCTGCCACCTCTACACAATCTTCATTGTTGTCATGGAAATTTGATCAAGATTTGATTAGAGAAACTATTGCCCAAATGATCATTATCGATGAGCTACCGTTTAATTTTGTGGAGCGTGAAGGGTTTCGCCATGTGATGACTGTGGCACAGCCTAGGTTTCAAATGCCCTCCTGTAAGACTATGGCTACAGATTGTTTCAAGATTTATATTGAAGAGAGTGAAAAGCTAAAGAAGTTTTTTAGT